>NC_055965.1:16602736-16605236 GCF_018492685.1 Alosa sapidissima | reverse complement strand
CCTTAGTGACCCCAGTAATGTACCTGCTGTGAGGAGGTACCCTTAGTGACCCCAGTAATGTACCTGCTGTGAGGAGGTACCCTTAGTGACCCCAGTAATGTACCTGCTGTAAGGAGGTACCCTTAGTGACCCCAGGAGGTACCCTTAGTGACCCCAGTAATGTACCTGCTGTAAGGAGGTACCCTTAGTGACCAAGGTGCTGTGCTAGCATGCACTAGCCTGAAAAGTTGTGTCTTCAGTTCCCACCTTCCACCGTTAATCAATAAAGGTCATTGTAAATGTGCATTTCATGTCATTTCCTTTCTTAATTGCTTTCCTATTATCAACCATCTGTCTTTTTTATTTATTCTGTTTCCTTGACTTGCTTTTATTAATCTTTTTTTTTTTCATAACCCCCCCCCCCTCCTCCCTCTCTCTCAGCTGTGTGGAATGGACCAGCTGTGGGGTATCGCCTTGAGAGCCCAGTCTGCGGACATTAGCCGCGCCGCCATCCAGTACATCAACTCCTACTACATCAACGGTCAGTACACCACCACTCCCCACACACTGCACTGCCTTATCTGTTCTCCTCTGACTGTAAATCCCAACTGTGTTAACCATACCACTGAACTGTCAACTGCCAAGATGTGGCGCACTGTGTATAGGCTCATACAATGTGTTGGTGTCTTATGCGGGTTATGCTTCTTTCAGTGTGTTGCATTGTGAATTTGGTACTGTATGTGCGTTTGTGTGTGTATAAGGAGAAAGAGTTTTATAAGGCTCTTTATAGTTTTGATGGATCCCATCAGTGGCGATTGCTCTAAGACTACAGGGGAGGCTCAGCCTCGTAAAATATCATGGAAAATCACATCAAATAACACTATTACATTAGCTTCTAGCCTACTATTCCAACTAGAACATGCTGAAAACATGTTCATCTTCATGGCTAGTTTGTTCAGCAATAAGGTTTTGCCGGTCATTCATCGTGATTTTGCACCCGTAATACATTGCTGTGACCACACTATCCATCAACAAACCATGCAAAAAAACCATAGACACTTGGCTTCACTGGACTTTTAATGGCGCTACAGAGTGGGCTGATCTCAGTGCAGAAAAGCTACATGTTTATTGGACAAGCGCCACAAAATCGTCATTTCCAGGGAAGCCCAGCGTCTCTGGGGAGTGAATGGGACAGTGGGATGTCCCGGACGTTGAGCTTGGATGATTGGAGGAACCGTCATAGAGGCTGGACTCTTTTTGATTGACAGCATATGTCGCGATCTGACAGGAAGTGGTTCAAGTTCAAGGGATGCGTTAACGTTAGTGTTGGCAGGTGAAGTCGAGAGGCAAGGCAAGTTGCAGCTCAAATTCTCATAATTTGGGAGCAATACAGTCGGTTTCTATTTGTCTTTGTAAATAGCATACTGTAAATAAAACCGTAATGTGGAGTTACAGAGTTTGTGACTTTCTTTTGTTTCAGTTGTGTATTTAGGCTAAGCTAGGTAGTGCGGTGTAGGCTACATTATGCCATGTCTGCCATGCCAACTCAATAGCCTACTGTTTAGCCTATTCTGGGTTGTGGGATAATTCTTTGCCCTCAAAGAACAACATAGCACCTTAATAATATTAATTGAATAATTTACCATTTTTATCAGAGCTTCCCCCTGTTCCAAAGAGCAGCAATCACCACTGGAGCCTATGTATGGCTCATCAGTTTATCGTGTGTGTGTGATGCTACACCAAACATATATATGTATGAATTAGATTAGATTAGATTAGATTAGATTAAATTAGATTCAACTTTATTGTCATTTAGCAGAGTACAAGAACAGAACCAATGAAATGCAATATATATATGCTGTGTTATGAATTGAAGCTCTCTTGTGTGTTAAAACCAGTGTGTTGTTTGTGTGTGTGTGTGTGTGTGGACCTGATACAGGTAAGGCTGGGCTGGAGAAGGAGCAGGAGTTCATCAGTAAGTGCATGGAGTCTCTGCTTATGGCCTCGGCCAACCTGGAGAAGGACGCCCAGTCCAGCCTCACAGTCATCGAGAGGGGCCTGCTCATGCTCAAGACTCACCTGGAGGCCTTCAGACGCAGGTACACACACACACACGCACACAGAGAGAGTTATACGCGCACGCACACAGATTTATATGTGCACACTCGCACACAAACAAACATGCAAATGCGTACACACATATATACACACACACACATACACAGATGCATACTCACTGATGCATACAGGCCATTCAAATGAAGATATGTGCATGCACCAACCCAGTGTATAATATTGTGATGTGTGATCTCTGGCCTCCTCCAGGTTTGCATACCACCTGAGGCAGTGGCAGATCGAGGGCACCGGCATCTCCAGCCACCTGAAGGCCCTGAGCGAGAAGCAGTCGCTGCCGCTCCGCATCGTGTGCCAGCCCGCCGGTCTGCCCGATAAGGTATGCCGACGGCCTCACCTTCGTCCTCGCTCCTCCTCCTCCTCTTCCTCCCTGATGTGTGGTTGTGCC
>NC_055965.1:16584429-16602536 GCF_018492685.1 Alosa sapidissima | reverse complement strand
AGACTCTGCGCCGCTCATGGCTCTAACAAACCGTATTGAGAGTCTCACTCTTTCTATAATTCGTCTCACTAACTTGCTGACAGTCATTCTGATTTATTTCTGTATTGTGTTGATGAATAAATACCATTGATTATTGATTCAACATCTCAAGATGTCAAGTCCTATTTTTTTCCAAGAACAGGTTAACATTCTTTTCAGTTTGAATTTAGCTCAGTTAAATACATACCACAAGGGGAAGACTTTACTTTCACTCAAGGAAATCTAGGACCTGCTCTCTCTCTAGCCAATAGTCTGGGGTTGTTACAGACTCCAGTAGAGCTCTTGGTTTCTGCTGACCTTGGAATGACCTCCCTCCTATCTTCCCCTTGGTTTCCTTATCTTTCTTTTTTTCCCTTCTTCAGTTTCATGTCATCCCACACACATCTTGCTGTGTTGTATCTTTCCTTGTTTACTTGGTATCTCTTCTCCTGCTCGCATGAAGATTTGCCTCTGGCATAATAACCACTAAGGTCTCAGGTACTATGGTTGAATAGAATGAACCTCACAAGTGTTAATTGTGTGTGTGTGTGTGTGTGTTTCCCCCTCAGGTCTTTCTCGGCCTTGTCCAGGGCACCAACCTCATCCAGCGCCTCATCAATGTAACATACACGTATGACAACTTGGCTCACAGGTAACGCCATGGTTTCCCTCAGACTTAAACACACACACATACACACACACACGACCAAACACAGGTATCCCCTGACTACAGTGTATTTGACAGGTTCTAGTTGAGATCTCAATGCTGATATTTTCTTCCTGTGTATTTTAGGGTTCTGAAGGCTCAATCTGATCACAGATCACGTCACGAAGGTGAGAACTCACACTCAACACCTAGGCTGCACCTCTATGTAACATATGACACAGAAAAGCCCTGAATGACGCTGCTTGACAACTGCTTAAAGGAGTTGTCCTTTGTATCATCACTTGATTCGCATGTCACCTTTAGTGTCACCTTTTGTGTTATAGTAGTGTAGTGTTACGGCAAGGACAAGCAAGGAACTACCGTATGCCTGTGTGTATTGAACTAATGTGTATATGTGTATTCAGCTCTGTGTGTGTTTGTTTGTTTGTGTGTATTTAACTGTGTATGTGTGTGGTTAGCTATGTGTGTGAGTGATTGATTGACTCTGTATGTGTGTTTTTAACTCTGTGTATGTGTGTAGTTAGCTGTGTGTGTGTGTGTGATTAACTCTGTGTGTGTGTGCGTGTTTTCAACTCTGTGTTGGTGTTGTTTCTCAGTGACTCACTACTCCATGTGGTTGCTGGTGAGCTGGGCTCACTGCTGCTCCACGGTCAAGTCCAGCCTGGCCGACAGTGACCACCTGCACGACTGGCTCAAGAAGCTGACGCTGCTCATCCCCGAGGTACGTCACAGAGCCAGAGATGACCAGAGAGAGAGAGAGAGAGAGAGAGAGAGAGAGAGAGAGAGAGCACGCATATATTTAACTTGTATTTTTCATAGTGTCATTATGTAGGTCTCTCTACCTTTTCTATTGTTTTTCTTCTTTCACTTTTCACTCTACCTTGCTCTCTCATTCTTGACATTTTCCTTTCACTTTCTCACTGTTCTTTCACTTTCTCTTATCTTTTTTTCGTTTCACTTTCTGTTATCTTTTTTTCCTTTCACTTTCTTTTAATAACTCCTGTTGGCTGTTTTCATGTCACTTACTTTGTCTTTGCCTCTCTCTCTCTCTCTCTCTCTCTCTCTCTCTCTCTCTCTCTCTCTCTCTCTCTCTCTCTCTCTCTCTCTCTCTCACCCATCCTAGGCTGCGGTGCGGCACGAGGCGTGTAATGGCCTCTATAAGCTCTCTCTCTGTGGGCTGGAGGGGGGTGAGAGCATCAACAGGTCCTTCCTGCTGCTCGCCGCCTCCACGCTGCTCAAGTTCCTGCCCGACGCACAGGCACTCAAGCCACTCAAGGTACACACACACACACACACACACTCATTCGCACACACACACACAAACACTTCTCAATTTCACACACACACACATGCACGCACACACACTTCTCAAGTTCACACACTTCTTGACGCACAGGCTCTCAGAGACATGCACAAACACGGCATGATACTTGTCAAGTTCCTGCCCAATATGCAGACCCTCAAGGTACAGTGACACACCATACACACACACACACGCGCACACACACATACGCTCATTCGCACACACACACACGTCTCAATTTCACACACTTCTTGACGCACAGGCTCTCAAAGAGACATGGACAAACACGCTATGATACTTGTCAAGTTCCTGCCCAATATGCCCTCAAGGTACAGTGACACACCATACACACACACACTATATCCACATGCAGACATCAACACACTGCTCAGGTTCCTGCTCTCAAGTCACTTGGGGTACGGAGAACACGCCATCTTTCCTTCTAGTCCCACACACACACACTTTTTTTCTTCTCTCCATGCCAGAGCTGTTGAATTATTCACAGGTGTCCGATTTAGAGACTCCCTCCTAAAATCAATAGCCGCTCAACAAAGCTTTATATCTTTGATGGCAGGGTTTGCAAACAGCACTCTGTGGGAAGGATCATGTGCCATGCAATCACAAACAACAACAGCAAAGGACAATGGATGAGCAGTCACACATCCTTTTCAAACGTGCTGCTGTGCAAAATATCTTTAAGCTCGCGTCTTGAGTTACATGTCAGAAAATGGGCACACGGCTTAAATTAATTTGTAGTGTACAATAAAATTGACATACAGGAACGGTGTTAAATTTTAGTCCAAAATCAATACCACTTACTGACTCACATACTGATGTCTATGCTCCTAACTTAACAGGGAGCCTCAATTTCTCAACCCATATTTTTAGCATTCAAGCCAACTTACAGTCTACTATAGTGAGCTATGTGGTAAGATGTGCAAAGTGGCTATACTTGTTTAAGCATGCTGGTGTAAGGTACATTTTGTTAAGTCCTCAACTTCTTTGTAAGACACATAGGTGATGTCCTCAACTCCTTTGTCGCCTTTCAAAGTTCTCGACAGGTTTGTCAGGTGCTTTGTTTCCATGTGGCCTTTAGTTTTGATGGTTTCATGTTCTCATGTGCCAGCAATTCACTGTACACCACACACTGTGGCTTCTGTTCCTTTTCGTCCTCAACGTAAGTGAATGCATACTTCAAGTTTTCAGGGTCGTTTTGCCATATTTGTTGCTAACATGATGTCTAACATGACAAGTCACATAAACATTGTCTGTGTCCATGGCAACGACTGGCATACAAAAATAAAGTCTATCGAAATAAAAGTCTGACATTAGATCTGATAGGGTAGCTTTTTTTTCCCCCTTTTAAACCACAAGCTCTGCGACCCACCCAGTACGGTTCTGCCACCCACCAGTTAAGAAGCACTGCTCTACCTACCTACCCTCTACATGAGAGTGCTGATGGGATACGTGTTTGCGTTCAGGTGGAGGACTATGAGCGGGCTGATGGGATACGTGTTTGCGTTCAGGTGGAGGACTATGAGGGGGCTGATGGGATACGTGTTTGCGTTCAGGTGGAGGACTATGAGCGGGCTGATGGGATACGTGTTTGCGTTCAGGTGGAGGACTATGAGGGGGCTGATGGGATACGTGTTTGCGTTCAGGTGGAGGACTATGAGGGGGCTGATGGGATACGTGTTTGCGTTCAGGTGGAGGACTATGAGAGTGCTGATGGGATACGTGTTTGCGTTCAGGTGGAGGACTATGAGGGGGCTGATGGGATACGTGTTTGCGTTCAGGTGGAGGACTATGAGGGGGCTGATGGGATACGTGTTTGCGTTCAAGTGGAGGACTATGAGGGGGCTGATGGGATACGTGTTTGCGTTCAGGTGGAGGACTATGAGGGGGCTGATGGGATACGTGTTTGCGTTCAGGTGGAGGACTATGAGGGGGCTGATGGGATACGTGTTTGCGTTCAGGTGGAGGACTATGAGGGGGCTGATGGGATACGTGTTTGCGTTCAGGTGGAGGACTATGAGGGGGCTGATGGGATACGTGTTTGCGTTCAGGTGGAGGACTATGAGGGGGCTGATGGGATACGTGTTTGCGTTCAGGTGGAGGACTATGAGGGGGCTGATGGGATACGTGTTTGCGTTCAGGTGGAGGACTATGAGGGGGCTGATGGGATACGTGTTTGCGTTCAGGTGGAGGACTATGAGGGGGCTGATGGGATACGTGTTTGCGTTCAGGTGGAGGACTATGAGGGGGCTGATGGGATACGTGTTTGCGTTCAGGTGGAGGACTATGAGGGGGCTGATGGGATACGTGTTTGCGTTCAGGTGGAGGACTATGAGGGGGCTGATGGGATACGTGTTTGCGTTCAGGTGGAGGACTATGAGGGGGCTGATGGGATACGTGTTTGCGTTCAGGTGGAGGACTATGAGGGGGCTGATGGGATACGTGTTTGCGTTCAGGTGGAGGACTATGAGGGGGCTGATGGGATACGTGTTTGCGTTCAGGTGGAGGACTATGAGGGGGCTGATGGGATACGTGTTTGCGTTCAGGTGGAGGACTATGAGGGGGCTGATGGGATACGTGTTTGCGTTCAGGTGGAGGACTATGAGGGGGCTGATGGGATACGTGTTTGCGTTCAGGTGGAGGACTATGAGGGGGCTGATGGGATACGTGTTTGCGTTCAGGTGGAGGACTATGAGGAGGAGCCCTTGCTGAGGACGGGCTGCAAGGAGTACTTTTGGCTGCTGTGCAAACTCATCGACAACATCCACGTCAAGGATGCCAGCCAGGTACCCCTGAACTGCACTCACACTGCTTTAGATTTAAGTGTGGAATGTGTGTTTTTTTTTTTCTTCTTTGTGGGCGTTTTGAAGATAAATTGTTCTATGTTGGTGCATGGAAGTGTCAGTGTAAAAGATTGTGCTTGATTTATGTGAGTGGAGTGAAGGTGTTTTTGCAAGATTCTTCATCAAGCATCTTGCATACATTGCCATCCCTGCTTTAAGTGATGGAGACGTCTCTCTTTCTTTTCTTTTCTTTTCTTTCTTTCTTTCTTTCTTTCTTTCTCTCTCCTTCTCCCAGACGACTTTGTTGGACCTTGATGCTTTGGCCAGGCACCTTGCGGACTGCATTCGCAGGTAAGCCACTCTAAGTGGTCATTACCAGCATACATACTTTGAGCACTTGATGTTTTGCCCTCTTGTTTGACTACATAAATAAATAAATAAAAATCTGTCCATTGTCCCCGCTGCAGCCGTGAGATCATGGACCAGCAGGACCTCTCATTTACATTCACTTTTAAGTGTGTGCACTCTCATTTGCAATAACAATAATAACAACAACAATAATAATAATAGTAATAATAATAGTTAAAGCCAAACACTGCACTTGTGATAAAAAAATTGTTATTACCCTGTTACAAATGATTAAACTCAAACTCTGCAGTTGTGATATAGTAACAAACTTTGCAGTCGTGATATTATTAAATCCAATAATAATAATAATAAATTCAATAATAAATTGATAATAATCTAAGCCATCCTGTCTTTTTAGCCGTGAGATCCTGGACCAGCAGGACGGCGCGGTGGAGGACGACGGCCTGACCGGGCTGCTGCGGCTGGCCACCAGCGTGCTCAAGCACAAGCCGCCGTTCAAGTTCTCGCGCGAGGGCCAGGAGTTCCTGCGCGACACGCATGACCTGCTCTTCCTGCTGCCCAGCCTCAAGGACCGGCGGCAGCCCAAGTGCAAGTCGCACGCCGCCCGCGCCGCCGCCTACGACCTGCTGGTGGAGATGGTCAAGGGCTCGCTGGACAACTACCGGCTGCTGCACAACTGGGTCATGTCTCAGCACATGCAGGGTGAGAGAGAGGGCCTTTGAGTGCAAAGCATGATGGGGAAAGGGGGAGGTTTTTTTTTTTGTTACGGATGTATCAGGAATTTTTATTCCAATTGAGGTGTTTTTATGAGAATGTTTATTCTGATTGAGCCGTTATTCCGTTTTTAACCGGAGTGTTAAAAAGTGTCCATATAAACGTGGCTACTGAGACCAAGGGCTGATGGCAAGGGGGGACTAAGTTGGTGCATTAGAGTTGTTGCTGTTGCTGCAGCTGCTGTTGTTGTTGTTGGTGTTGTTGTTTAGTGGAGCCCTTTGGCAGTATGATGATGGAATTTAACCAAGGCATCCGACAAAAGTTCAACTTGAAAAGAGCCGCATCGTGCTGAGTCACTCGTAGCCTGTTCTAATATCCCAGTAGAAACTGAAGCAATCAATCAAAGTGACACTCACTTGGGTCTTGTCCCCGCACATGAGTTGGGTCGGTGTGTAAGAGCTTGACTTGACATTTAAATGAAAAGGGTTTCTAAATGTGAGCCCCAACCTTCATTTGTCTCATCTTGACATATGTGCACCTATTTTTAGCTGAGTCATGTTTCCTAAGAGGAAAATAGTTCAGCTTGACATTAATCTCAATATCTTTAAAACTTGCCAATGTGCAGTGTGTGTGTGTGGCATTTTTCGTGCCAAATGTTAGAACTTGGGTCATGTTTTCTGAGAGTGAGCTGTTTGTCCTCTCTGGCCCTCCGTAGCCTCTCACGCCCCCTATAAGTGGGACTACTGGCCCCATGACGACGTGCGGGCGGAGTGCCGCTTCGTGGGCCTCACCAACCTGGGCGCCACCTGCTACCTGGCCTCCACCATCCAGCAGCTCTACATGATCCCCGAGGCCCGGCAAGCCGTCTTCACTGCCAAGGTGTGACACACACACACACACACACACACACACACACACACGCACGCACGCATGCTTGCACACACACAAACAAGCAGTCATTCACCATTCACACAGAGTTTGTATAGTGTAAAGCACACACACAGGCATTCAGGCTTACCTTCACACACAAATAAACCCACCTACACACACACACACACACACACACACACACACACACACACACTTTACATTCATGGCATAGTGCCATGCTTACTAGCGTGAATAAACCTACTCTAAACATCTGTGCACATAGCGACTGCACACATATCTAGGGTTACTCAGTATTTGGCAGACATTTGCTTTCACACAGACCTTTAAAATAAATGCAAACAAAAAATAATAATAATGGTTATTGACTAAAATATGCTGCCTGTTCCATCTGTCTCGTGTGTGTGTGTGTGTGCTGGACTCTGTGTCCACAGTACTCTGAGGAGATCAAGCACAAGACCACCTTACTGGAGCTTCAGAAGATGTTCACCTATCTCATGGTAAGATGTCCTCCACACTTCCCAACACGTTACACAGGAAAAGTGTTGGTCTTGACCACTAGGGTGTGCTAAAGAGTAAAAGCGATCAAAGGCTGTTCATTTCATCTGTGTCGGGACTGGCTTTGTGTCACCTTCATTGTTGTTTAAACTAAAGATTACCATTAAATATAGAAAGAAAAGAAAAGAAGATTGTTTGACATTAAAAAAATAAATGTAATCAGAATTCTGTTTCTTAACATCTACCTCTCCCTCTCTTTTTTTCTTCCCTTCTCTTCACCCTTTTCTCCTCCTCGTCCTCTGCAGGAGAGCGAGAGGAAGGCCTATAACCCGCGGCCATTCTGTAAGACCTACACCATGGACAAACAGCCCCTCAACACGGGCGAGCAGAAAGACATGACCGAGTTCTTCACCGACCTCATCACCAAGATCGAGGAGATGTCGCAGGACTTGGTCAGTTTGTGTGTGTGTGTGTGTGTTCATGTCAGTGTGTGCATAAAAGATGTATCTGTGTGTGTTTGTCACTACAAGTTTGTGTCATGGCTGTTCTTTAAGTGTATGCCGCGTCCCTGTCTGATTGGGTCTTTATGCGCATCTCTCTTGTCCCCACAGAAAAACACAGTGAAGACACTTTTTGGTGGGGTCATCACAAACAATGTGGTGTCATTGGTAAGATATTTTTTGTTTTCAAAAAGTCTGTTTTTGTTTGAAGTGCTTGCGTTCAGAGAACATTTATACAACTTTGTGGGAATGTGCATATGGTCAATGTGCAATGCCTCTTTGCAAAACTTTAACCAAAAATGTGTGTGTGTGTTCATGATCTAATAACCCTTTTGTGTGCCTCTCAGGATTGTGACCATGTGAGTCAGACGGCAGAGGAGTTCTACACAGTCAGGTGTCAGGTGGCCGACATGAAGAACATCTATGTGAGTCAACAGCACATTTGCACACCCCTCGAACGCTACACACACACACAGTTAAACAAACAACGTATACGTAGCTTCCTACCTACATACTTCTGTGTCAAGCACACACACACACACACACACACACACATGCAGATGTGTAGATAAAGAAAGCCATGCATTTGTGTGTGTGTGTGTGTGTATGTGTTTGTGTGTGTGTGCTGATCTGTGTAGTAATCTTGTCCCTTCGTCCTCCTGCAGGAGTCTCTGGATGAGGTGACCATCAAGGACACACTGGAGGGGGACAACATGTACACCTGCTCCCAGTGCGGCAAGAAAGTCAGGGCGGAGAAGAGGTGTGTGTGTGTGTGTGTGTGTGTGTGTGTGTGTGTGTGTTTTGTTTGGTCTTTGTACACCACACACCACTAGGGATGGACAAAATGGCTAAAAACTCCAACCTCTATAATTCTGAATATGTTTCACTGATACTTGCTACTAGTGTAGTGTTTATTGTGTAAAGTGTATATGGACAATATCTAACTTTATTTTTTTTTCTCTCCAACACTTTCTTCTCTCTCTCCCCCTCTCCCTCTCCACTTCCTCTTTCCCTTTTCATTCATCCCTCTCTCGGCCTGTGCAGGGCGTGCTTCAAGAAGCTCCCGCGCATCCTGAGCTTCAACACCATGCGCTACACCTTCAACATGGTCACCATGATGAAGGAAAAGGTCAACACACATTTCTCCTTCCCGCTGCGCCTGGACATGACGCCCTACACCGAGGACTTCCTCATGGCCAAGGGGGACAGGAAGGAAGGTGAGCACACTTCCTGTCGTGGTGCCTTGACTCCCATTTTGAACTTTTTAAGATTTATATTTACATTTTCATTTTCATTCTTGAACTCTCTGTTGTATATCTTTCAATTGCATCTTTGTTTTTTGTTTTTTTTTCTTGCCAGGTTTCCGTGACGACGGTGAGGCGAAGGCGACGGAGAGCTACGAGTACGATCTGATTGGCGTGACTGTGCACACGGGCACGGCGGATGGCGGCCATTACTACAGCTTCATCAGGGACATCATCAACCCCCACGCCTACAAAAACAACAAGTGGTGAGGAGGGGAGGGGAGGGGACACTGCTTTAGCTCGGACTCCCAGGAAATAAAATATCACATCACCGACATTTAGGACAAACATGCCTGACTGCAAATAAAGTTGGCATTTCACAAGGGTTATGTCATGTAATGTGTAACTTTTTTAAGACATATTGACAACAAACATTTAACAACATATGACAAATGTAACGTAATAAAAAAAACAAAAATGGTGATTGTCTGTGATGTATGCGACATTCCCTGGAGAACCCAACCTGGTTTATGTCCCTGTGATGTTCCGTCTGTGCCCATCAATGTATTTGGAAATCCACTGACTAATTGCTAATTGCTCTGTGTGCAGTGCATGAAAGCACCTTTCTCTTGATGCTACTTCCTGTAAACTGATGTCACTTCCAGTCCCTGTAACTTATGTCACTTCCTGTGTGTGTGTCTCAGGTATCTGTTTAACGACGCAGAGGTGAAGCCCTTTGACTCGGCCCAGCTGGCGTCGGAATGTTTCGGTGGGGAGATGACGGTGAGAAAATCACTTCACTTCAACAGCTGCACTGTAGTCATGTGCTCTACTGGTCACTTCAACTGCACTGTAGTCATGTACTCTACTGGTCACTTCAACAGCTGCCCTGTAGTCATTTTTTCTGGTCACTGGTCCCTTTCGTGGGAAATATGTCAAATTAAAGCTTAACATAGATATCAAATTGTTTTCTTTACATATGCTGTTGCTTTTATGTATATATTATTTTATTTTATATATTTTATATATATATGACTTGATACTTGATACATCTCTAACTCGGTCACAAGATGTTACCCTGTTAGCAAGTGTTGTTAGCCTCTTAAAGTTGACTCCTTTTGTGCTTTTACCTTTGCAGACAAAAACATACGACTCAGTCACTGACAAGTTCATGGATTTCTCCTTTGAAAAGGTCAGATGCCTCCACAGTATTTCAGGGATGTGTTAATTGATATATTTGTTATTGGTTTGATTACTTTTCTCTGTGGTTTGGATCTTTTTTTGTAATGCCCCCCCCTCTCTCTCTCAGACCCATAGTGCCTATATGTTATTTTATAAGCGAGTGGAGCCGGAAGAGGAGTACGGGAAGGACTTTAATTTTGACGTCTCTCCCGACCTGCTGGAGGTTTGAATATGATTAATCTTAACAATAGACCAGTGTAGGCAGTGACCGTGTTCTTTAGTCGTGTACGCTAGTGCTACTCTTGATGGTGCTGTTTGTTTTTGTGTACTCTCTCCTCACAGTGGATCTGGCATGACAACATGCAGTTTCTCCAGGACAAGAATATTTTTGAGCACACTTACTTTGGGTGAGTGCACAGTTTGAATTGGACACATTTTTTACATCTAAAAAGGATCCATTTGGAAGATTAATGCTTGAACGTCTGTGTCTCTCTCTCCCTCTTTATCCTCCTCTCTTTACCTCTCCCCCCTCCTCTCTCTATCCCTCTCTTCCACTCTGCAGGTTTATGTGGCAGCTGTGCAGCAGCATCCCCAGCACTTTACCGGACCCCAAAGCCATCTCTCTCATGACCGCTAAGGTAACACACACACACACACACACACACACACACACACACACACACACACACACAGTGCTAATTCCACTTCTTTGTTTCCAGAAAGTAATGCATTCTTTTTTCGTTTCACACCTCTCCACCCACAGCTCAGCACTTCGTTTGTGTTGGAGACTTTTATCCACTCCAAAGAGAAGGTGCGTCATCCATTTGCAAATCACTTTCTATATGTAGTATTTACTCAAAATGTTTATCATTAAGGGTATAGAAATGTTTTATTGCTCGATGGTATTTTAAGCCCCCACTGTTGACTTCAAGGCAGCTTACCCTAGTGCCTTCCATGCATTGCTGCCTGGAAGACGACATTGGGGGCCTGATTTATTCCTATGATTCACCATGTTCTCCATTTATGACATTATTACTATTGCTATGTTGACCCCTGAAATGGCACACCATCGAGAAGGTATACCTTTTTAAAAATATAACTCCTCTCTCTTGTAACCTTTCAGCCTACCATGCTGCAGTGGATTGAGCTCTTAACCAAACAGTTTAACAACAGCCAGGCGGCCTGTGAGGTAAAGCGCCGCTCGACACCCTTAATGTGTGAACACTGACCGCTCCGGTGCTGTGCGTGCGTGCGTGCGTGCGTGCGTGCGTGTGTGTGTGAGAGTTTGGCTCTGATGTTTTGCTTGGCGGTGATGTTTTTCAGTGGTTCCTGGATCGGATGGCTGATGACAACTGGTGGCCAATGCAGATTCTCATCAAATGTCCCAATCAGATTGTACGGCAGGTGCGCACAGTCACTATCCCACACATGTATATAATATATATATATATATACATACACACACACACTCAGACACACAACTGGGTTGTTTTGAGTTTTGTTGTTCATCAACTACAAGTACTCCAGCGCGCAAAGGTGAACACACTCACACATATAAACCCAGGTCATGCTCACATCGTTTGTGTGTGTGTGTGTGTGTGTGTGTGTGTGTGTGTGTGTGTGTGTGTTTGTCAGATGTTCCAGCGGCTTTGTATTCACGTCATCCAGAGACTGCGGCCTGTCCATGCCCACCTCTATCTGCAGCCTGGCATGGAGGACGGGTACGTTGCGTGGCAAACTCTCCGCAAAGCAGCGCGTTCTCTTCTCTCTCCAACAGAATGCGTAATGGGGTCTGGGAAAATCCATTACATAGTGAAATCAAAAATCCTTAATTTCTGTTCCCTTTCAACCATCTCTGGTGAAAAGTTACCAACTTAAGATTTTGATGCCATCCTAGCAACATCCTGGATACCGTCCCCTAGCAACATCCTGGATACCATTCTAGCGTCATACTGGATGTGGCTAGGATGGTATCAGAATCTTATCTGGTTTTACCAGATCCAATCACAAATGTGATCCTAATAATAAATACCTAGGCATTCCACAGTATTCTCAGTAATTGACCCTTTGTTGGCTCTCTGATTGGTCATCTAGACGTGTATTCCACAGTCTTCTCTTGCTGACTTTGTCCTCGTTTTCAGCTCGGACGATATGGACGGTCCAGTGGAGGACATCGGTAGTCGGTCGTGTGTGACACGCTTCGTGAAGACGCTGCTGTCCATCATGGAGCATGGTGTGAAGCCGCACAGCAAACACCTGACCGAGTACTTCGCCTTTCTCTACGAGTTCGCCAAGATGGGCGAGGAGGAGGTGGGAACTCCTCCTGTAACCTTGCACTAGTTTCAGTTCAATATGCATTTGTATTTGTGTCGAGTTTGGTTTAAACCGGTATAGCAGTTTTAGTTACGTAAAGATTTTAACGTGCTGAATGAGGGTCGAAATGAAGATTTCTAATGTTGATTTTGTTTGTTTTTCCTTGTTATTGTTTACCCTGCAGAGTCAGTTTCTCCTGTCTCTTCAAGCCATCTCCATTATGGTGCATTTCTACATGGGCACTAAGGGCCCTGAGAATGTGAGTATTTACACTCTGCCATGGGAGAGAGCAGTGCTGAGTGGACATCATAGGCCTTCTGTATTTGTATATAAACGAATATATGCACTTCATATATATAATTCATATATAGTATATTTGTACATGATGATGGTTACATACGTAGGTTTATCCAAAGAGCCTTACAGAAGACACAACACTAGATCTTAACATAACAATAGCTCTTTGATACAACTTTCAGGCACCGTGAGGTAAACGTGCGCACTCACACACTCACTAGCACACTTTTAATTATAAGCTGTCTGTTGGTCCTCAGCCGCAGGTGGAAGTGCTGTCGGAGGAGGAAGGCGAGGAGGAGGATGAGGAAGAGGACATTCTGTCTCTGGCTGAGGAGAAGTATCGCCCGGCGGCACTGGAGAAGATGATTGCACTCATCGCCCTGCTGGTGGAGCAGTCCCGCTCTGAGAGGTCAGACACACACACACACACACATTCATGCACACCCACTTAGTTGGAGATGTGTGTGCATACACAATTAAGGGCCATAATGATAAAAGCGTCCACACTGTCCTACAGTAAGAAAAATCCCTCTTTGTGTTGATAAATGTTATGTCTAAGATTTGATGGATCCTCATTAGCTGTCAGCTTTTTATGGTTCTTAATATCGCTCTAAAAGTGATCCCGAACGGTATCGTTCTTTATGTCATTATCATAGTTTGTGTGGGCATCGTCATTCATATTAGCTAGAAGAATATTTTTTTTGCCGTTACTGTTCTTAGTTAGCCTAGAAATCTAGACGCGCCCCTACATTTGCTGCCAATTACATTTACAATTACAATTACTACAATTACATTTGCTGCCAGGGCTAGTCTAGCAACTCTCCGTTGGCTTGTGAGCTCCAGCAATTGAAACTTAATCAGGCCAATGAAATCGTGTATAGAGTCGTTAGGTGGGCTTAACATAATGATTGATGGCAGAGTTGCAACGGTTTGGCTTGAATTCCCTGCTACTTGAAAACAAATAAGATGGATGTTGCTGCTGGCGAACAGTGTGACACGAGTTAAGCTTTTATTAAGTTGGCAAACGTTTGAACTAGTCAACTAGCTCCGCTGGTGGGAAACGCATGGGACTCATAGCACTGCCGCTGTCCTATTGCGTGCAGAGGGAATTTGAAAGACAACTGATTATCCCGCCCCTCGGACTGAGCACTGCGAATGGTGAGTGCCCAGACCCTATATTTTAATGTGGGTCTGGCTCGTCAGGCTAGTTCTTAGTGTGAACAACTCTTAGACATCAATGCTCACAAGTATTCAAATTGTGTCCCATATATACTTGAGGTGACATACTCTGGATCAATCTTTTATCAAACATCTCATCTCTTGATTCATGGCTAAGTACACCTCAAAGTGCTAGTTCAAGAGATTTTGGAGTCAGTTGAAAGGTTTCTAGTGCATCATGTTGATTTTGTGCTCTCTATGTTTTGTGGATGTTCTTTCACCTTCCATGCCAACAAACAAAAGTCTCTTCTCCCTCCCCATCAGATACCTGACCCAGTTTCAGAGTGACAAGTTCCTATGTTTTGGAGATGCACTTCCACACAAACACAAGCAAACAACTTTAATTTAATACCCATATCTCTCTCTCTCTCCCTCTCCCTCTCCCTCTCCCTCTCTCTCTCTCTCTCTCTCTCTCTCTCTCTCTTTCTTTCTTTCTTTCTTCTTCTTTCTTTCTTTCTTTCTTTCTTTCTTTCTTTCTTTCTTTCTTTCTCTTTCTTTTTCTTTCTCTCTCTCTCTCTCTCTCTCCCTCTCCTCAGGCACCTGACGCTGTCTCAGAGCGACATGGCTGCGCTGACGGGAGGGAAAGGATTCCCCTTCCTCTTCCAGCACATCCGCGACGGCATCAACATCCGCCAGACCTGCAACCTCATCTTCAGCCTCTGCCGCTACAACAACCGCCTCGCTGAACACGTACGACACACACTCCTGTGTACACACACACAGCCACACATATGGCCACATATCCATGAGCACATCTGCACATGTACACACACACACACCAACACACACACACCTAAATGTGTACATTACATTAATGTTTTTTTTTATAATATGTTTTTGCTTGTTTGGGATTCTAAGTGATGTTGTTTTGTTCTAGATCGTCTCTATGCTCTTCACTTCTATTGCCAAAGCTCACTCCAGAGGTGAGTCATCTACTCTGCAGATTGCCTAATCGGACAAGTTGACCTCACTGAAATACAGTTTTAATTTCAGTTCACTATTGAGATCAATGTTTAGGCGAATGGTTAGGTTGAATCTCTTCATTTATTCAGATGTTTACAAGTATAGAGTAGAGACTGAGCGGAGTTGAGCTTGTGTGCATCTGGCAGCAAGACACAGTAAAGCTCCTGAGATGGAACCAGAGTTGTTAATGCCCCCCCACCTCTCGCTCCCAGGCGGCAAACCCCTTCTTTAAGCTGTTGACCATGCTGATGGAGTTTGCTGGGGGTCCTCCCGGCATGCCCTCGTTCGCCTCCTACATTCTGCAGCGGATCTGGGAGGTACGTCTGTCTAGCCTTTTAGGCCGTTATTCAGGAATCATCAATGTTTTGTTGTCTTGTTTTGAATCAATTAATTATTTATTTACTTACTTATTTCTTTGGTCATTCATTATTCATTCATTAATGCCTGTCTTTATTTCTTTTCCTCTTTGTGTAAATTGTGTAAATACACCTTGATTCATGATGGTGTGTGTGTGTGTGTGTGTGTGTGTGTGTGTGTGTGTGTGGTGTGTGTGTGCGTGCGTGCCAGGTGATTGAGTACAACCCGTCTCAGTGTCTGGACTGGCTGGCGGTGCAGACGCCACGGAACAAGATGGCCCACAGCTGGGTGCTGCAGAACATGGAGAACTGGGTCGAGCGCTTCCTGCTGGCCCATAACTACCCTCGCGTCCGGCACATGTGAGAACGCCCCGAAGTCCCCCACACACACACCACACACTTAACCACCATTACTATCCACTTGTCCGCATATGTAAGAACGCCACTAGTCCTCTCACACACACACACACACACACATACATACATACATACATACACGCGCAACTACCAAGTTTTGGAATTTCTCATTGCATAGATTAAAAAAATAGCTGCTTGTCCGCACGAAACTAAACCTCACACACGTACACATAACTAGCATAATTAATCAGGTGTCCGCTAATGGGAGAACACAGCCAGTCCTCTCTCCTCTAATCCTGATTATAACAAACCGACTGTGCGAGTTCTGTTTTTTTCCGTGTTTTATATGTTCCCTCTGTCTCTCCTCTCCTCAGCGGCGGCGTACCTACTGGTGTCGCTCATCCCCAGCAACTCGTTCCGGCAGATGTTCCGCACCACGCGCTCGCTGCACCTGCCCACGCGCGACCTGCCGCTGAGCCCGGACACGGCGGCGGTGCTGCACCAGGTGTACCAGCTGCTGCTGGGCCTGCTGGGCCGCGCCAAGCTCTACGTGGACGTGGCCGTGCACGGCACCACCAAGCTGGTGCAGTACTTCAGCTTCCTCACCTA
This sequence comes from Alosa sapidissima, assembly GCF_018492685.1. NCBI lineage: Eukaryota > Metazoa > Chordata > Actinopteri > Clupeiformes > Clupeidae > Alosa > Alosa sapidissima. Next base: position 16,586,242 of record NC_055965.1, on the reverse strand, counting down.
CTGCCTCATCTCCAAGACCGAGAAGCTCATGTTCTCCAGCTACTTCATGGACCTGTGGAACCTCTTCCAGGGTGAGGAGTGGGGAAGGGCCTGTGTGTGTGTGTGTGTGTGTGTGGAGGCTTAGCACCTATTGGAGGATCGGAAGCTAACACACCTGGAGTTAGCTTTTCATTGATCCCCATTTGTTTTGGATGGATGAATGAATGTCCGTGTGCGACAGAGAGACTCGGTGTGTGTGTGTGTGTGTGTGTGTTTTATGAACACTATCCAGCCAAGAAATTACCTGCAAACCAGTTTTCCTCTCAAACTAACCTTTATTCCTTCTCTCCTCATGTGCCCTCGTATCCCTCCCTCTCCCTCTCCCTCTCCCTCTCCCTCTCCCTCTCCCTCTCCCTCCTCCCCTCCCCCTCCCCCTCTCCACCCCCCTCAGCCCAAACTGTCTGAGCCTGCCATCGCCACCAACCACAACAAGCAGGCGCTGCTGTCCTTCTGGTACAACGCCTGTGTGGACTGCCCAGAGAACGTGCGCCTGATCGTCCAGAACCCGGCCGTCACCAAGAACATCGCCTTCAACTACATTCTGGCGGACCACGACGACCAGGAGGTGGTGCTGTTCAACCGCGGCATGCTGCCTGCCTACTACGGCATCCTGCGCCTGTGCTGCGAGCCTCTCGGCCGCCTTCACGCGCCAGCTGGCCTCGCACCAGAACATCCAGTGGGCCTTCAAGAACCTCACGCCGCACGCCAGCCAGTACCCCGGGGTGGGTGTCTGTCTGTCTGTTCGTTGAGTCTATCTGATCTGATGGCCATTGTTCTTTATCATAGTTTTGTCTCTGTGATGAGTTAAGTGACTAGATATTAACCACAATAACCTGCTAATTACCCACCCCCCTCTCTCTCTCTCTCTCTCTCTCTCTCTCTCTCTCTCTCTCTCTCTCTCTCTCTCTCTCTCTCTCTCTCTCTCTCTCCTCTCTCCTCTCTCTCTCTCTCTCTCTCTCTCTCTCTCTCTCTCTCTCTCCCCCCTTCGAGTCGGTGTGATCTTATGCCGTTGTTCTATATCAGAGATTTGTCTCTTTACTTAGTTAAGTGACTAAAATTAAGTAAAATAACCTGTCCCCTTGCTAATTGACCCCTCTCTCTAGGCGGTGGAGGAGTGTTTAACTTGATGCAGCTGTTTGTGGCCCAGCGGCCGGACATGCGTGACGAGGAGCTGGAGGACATCAAGCAGTTCAAGAAGACCACCATCAGCTGCTACCTGCGGTGCCTGGACGGACGCTCCTGTTGGACTACGCTCATCAGGTGTGCACACACACACACGGAAACTATCAGCTGCTGCGCACACACACACACACACACACACACACACGGAAACTATCAGCTGCTGCACACTAGAGGGTGACAATTTTTCGGGACTCCCGCGGTTCACCGTATTCCCGCGGGTTTCCCGCAGTACGGGAGTAAATTTCACTGTTGGTAACGTGATTGGGACGGGACAGGAAATAATAAACGGGAGCTGGCGGGAAGCCAGAGAAAAAATTACGCTGCAATGCAGTGAGTGCGCCAATTACAACCCACAATACGTTTGTTGTTGATTGGTAGCCTATCAGAGCAAGACAAAGCAGCTGCAAAATGGATGCAAAAAAACAGTTACAGGCGAAAGTGTCAACAAAGGACCGCTCTATTCAATTGCACGAGCTGTCCGGGAAAGCGATTCTCGTTGAGTTTAATGTGTCATTCAATGTTGGGGCATGGCACCTCGACGATCGCATTCCTCAATATATTTATCGCATAACCCTGGCGAAGCACAACAAAT
>NC_055965.1:16302927-16582927 GCF_018492685.1 Alosa sapidissima | reverse complement strand
GTGTGTGAGAGAGAGGGCGAGCGAGCATCTGAAGTTATTTTAGAGAATGTATATGAATTGAAACTTTTGTAAATTGTGCCATACATCAATATGAAATCAGCACAACCTCTTGTGAAAGGGTGTTTGAGACTTTGTGTGTCAGTGTGTGTGATTTCATGTGTAACTCGGTATAAAGGATGAGTAGTATGAACATGTTTTTGTGTGTGTGTGTGTGTGCGTCTGCAGGGTAAAGATGAAGTTTACGACAGGATGCTTCTGGACTACTTCCTCTCCTACCACCAGTTTATCCACCTGCTGTGTCGTGTGGCCATCAACTGCGAGAAGTTCACAGAGACGTTGGTCAAACTGAGCTACGAACACTACACCCCATTTATACATGGTCTTACTGTGTGTGTGTGTGTGTGTGTGTGTTTTTACTAAGTTGTGTATCTTGTGCATTTCTCAGGTGTGTTGTATGGTCTTACTGTGTGTGTGTTCAGGCGTGTTAAAGTGCATGTTTGCTCTGTCCTCTGTTGTATTTGTATGGTGTGTGTGCGCGCGCCTGTGTTGTGAGTGTGTTTTACTGAATTAAGTTGTGTATCTGTGCTGTTCTCAGGTGTGTTGATCGCATATGAAGGGTTACCTCTCCACCTGGCTCTCTTCCCCAAGCTGTGGACTGAACTCGCTCAGTCCTCAGGTAAGACACACACACACACACACACACACACACACACACACACACACACACACACACACACACACACACACACGCACTTGCACATTATTTGTGTCCAAATAATTGTTTGTTTGTTTGTTAGTTAATGTTTTTTCCTGCTTGTTTTCATCTCCTTCTTTTTGTTGTTGTTTGCTTTCAACCATACTTTATCTGTTTTACTTTTGCTTTCTTTTAACACCTGTCCTTCTCCCCAATTGTCTTCCACTCACCTCTTCCCTCCCTCTACCACCTCCACCTCACGCCCCCCCCCCCCCCCCCCCTCCACCTCCCTCCCTCCTCTCCTCCTCTCCCCCTCTCCAGTCGGCGCTGGCTAAGACGTGTGTGAAGTTGCTGTGTGAGGACCCTGCGTTTGGCGAGTACACTCAAGTGCATCCTGGTGGACGAGCGGACCTTCCTCAACAACAACATGGCCTACTCCTTCCTCTCCTGTTTTCTGCACAAGGTACACACCCCCGTGACTCAAACAAACAAAGAACATTTACATCCCCCAAAAAAACAACAAGTGTGATGTTAACAATATTACTGTACTTGTATGTAAAAAAAAAAAAAAAAATGTGTGTTAGAGCCAAGGGTGTGTGAGAGAGAGTGTGTGTATGTCTATGTGTGTAATGTTGTTTATTATATATTTGAGTGTACATGTACTCGTCCAGGTGCCATCTTTTGTGTGTTTAATGCTGTTTGTTGTGTGTGTGTGCGTGTGTGTGTGTGTGTGTGTGTGTGTGTAGGTTCAGTCCCAGGTGCTGTCTGGTCCAAGCTGCTCCAACCTCATCAACATCCTGGTCACCAACCTGCTCAACGAGTACCACAGCCTGCAGCCCGAACTGGCCAATCACAGACCAGAAATCAGCAAGACCAGCGGCCTGCTCAACTCTGTAAGAACACACACACACACACACACACACACACACACTGTTTTGCAGTTACGGTAAGTATTAGTCAGCCCTTGTAGAGTGAAGAGGAATTTACCTAGAATTGCTGAGGTCAAATCTAGATGGATCACTGTTGAGTGTTTTAAGCTGGAAAAAAAAAAACTACATCCTTCATTCAGGTAAGACCTTTGCGCTCTATAGAAATGAACTCACTTGACTTGAAACCCCCCTTTCCAATCACCCCCCCTGCACCCCCCTTTGCTGATTAAACCACCATCACCCAGTAGTCCAGTAAGCTGACTCCCCCAGTAAGCTGACTCTCCTCTCCCCCAGTAAGCTGACTCTCCTCTCCCCCAGTAAGCCGACTCTGCTCTCTGCATGTGTTGCAGGAGCTGCGGGCGCTGGTGCTGATGCTGGCGGTCCACTCCCCCCAGCAGCTGGAGCCGGCGCTGGGCCCTGCCCTGCAGGAGCTGCTGACCACGTGCCGCGCCTGTCTGCAGCACCGCACCGCCCTGCTGGAGCTGGAGGCCAAGGAGCGCAAGAGCAAAGGTACACACACACATGTACGCACACACACATGTACGCACACACACATGTACACACACACACATGTACACACACACATGTACGCACAGGCAGACGCGCATACACCATGCTGTGCTAATGTGTTAAAAACTGTTGCATTCAAGTTAATTCTGCAAACCAACCACCACAAATGGAATTGAGTTCTCTGGGAAACACTGTTATAGCGGAGTTAATGTTATATATGTATGTATACTTATATATATACTTATATATATACTTTGTTATACGTATACTTTGTTGCAAAAGACACATATTTAGTTTGTTTTATTATTGTACTTCCCAGCTTGCTCCCCGAGAGCAAATCTTAAGGGTGCCATTAATCTTGTGGTTTTACTTTAATACACATCGCTCTTCCTTTGCATCTCTTCTCTCCTCTCTCTCTCTCTCTCTCTCTCTCTCTCTCTCTCTCTCTCTCTCTCTCTCTCTCTCTCTCTCTCTCTCTCTCTCTCTCTCTCTCTCTCTCTCTCTCTCTCTCTCTCTGCCTCTCTCTCTCTCTCTCTCTCTCTCTCTCTCAGCGGACGATGAGGGGGCGACCCCTGTGAAGCGGCGGCGGGTCAGCAGCGGAGATGACCACCCGGGCGAGGGCACCAGCTCTTCCATGCCCTCCGGCTGCCCGTCCACCTCTGCCACCGCAGCCTCCTCCTCCTCCTCCTCCGCCGCCTCTTCCTCATTGGCTCCCGGCGCCGAGACGAAGGCGGAGCCGGCGGAGGTCCCGCCCCGCTCGCCCGGCAGCCCCTCGGACACGGAGACGCGCGACTCGTCGCTCATCGACCCGGGCACGGAGCACGAGCCGCCCTCGCCGGACGGCGCCTCGCCCAAGGAGGAGAAGATGGACGCGCCGCTGCAGTCCTCCTCGTCCTCTTCCTCCTCCTCCTCCTCGTCTTCGTCGTCCTCGTCCTCCTCGCTGCCCGAGGGCTTCGGGGCGCAGGACGAGCCCATGGTGCAGCAGCAGCAGACGGCCGCGACTGGTCCCAGAACAGTGGAACTCAGAGGAGGAGGAGGAGGGGGGGAGAGAGATGAAGAAGGGATGGAAGAGGAGCAGCGGAGGAAGGACGTAGCAATGAGGGACGAGGGAGCGAAGGAGGAGACAGAGGACGGCTGCAAGACTCTAGGAGGCGGCGTTGACGCCGCCGCTGCCACAACAATGGCCTCCGTTGCTACCGCAAGCGCAGCCTCTTCCTCCTCTTCGTCCTCCTCTTCCTCGGCGTCCCAAGACGACGCGGCGCTGCTGTTGTCGGGCCCGTCGGAGGCGGCGGCAGCAGCGGCGACTGCGGCGGCTGCGCTGTGGGGTCCGGGGAGCGGGGGCCCGACGGACGCGCTGGACACACTCTACCGGACCGTGGAGGCCGCCATCGCCGCTGTGGCCAAGGCGAGCGCCACCACCAAGGGAGCCCCGCCGCAGTCATCTCCCTCGTGATGTCACTTCCTCTGTTGTACTTCGCCGCCCAGGCCCACTCGCTTTCTTCCCGCACAAGACAAAACAGAGTGGACACTTGGAGTCCTTAAGCAAGGGCCGTCTAATCAACATTTCAGTTGCGCATGCTTGACTTACAACCCCCTTCCTTCATCCCTGAAAGGCAGTGATCTGCAACTCAACCCTAATCCTGTCATTTTGCTTGCCCTCCCCCCCCACCCCCTCACTTGTTTTATTTACCCCAACTGGTTTTGTTTTTTGTGGACTAAAGCCCCCCCCCCCTGTAGGAGTTTGCTGACGGAGATCTTGATTGACCTTGGGTCGCTGAACTTGCCTCTCTGCCAGCAGACGAAAAAAAAGGAGACTGGTCAGGCCCTGTGCTCCGTGGCCCTCTTTTGGAAGGGGGGGGGTCAGAAGAGTTCTGACGTGTACACACACACACACACACACACACACACACACACACACACACACGCGCGTTCATTTCCAAAGCCGCCTGAGGGGAAAACGAAAAGAAACAAACAACCAACGACAACAGCAGCAACAACAACAACAACAAAAAAAAAAAAACAACGCAACATCGCTAGTGTCAGTTAAAGAAGAATCAGACCCTGGAGCTGGAGACTACGTCACAGAAGGCGGCACACTCGAGTCCAGAAGAGCATATAGTGGCTGTCGTTCTCTTTTCTGTTGTTAATTGTTTTATTTTTATTTTTTATTTTTTCTCTCTCTCTTCTGAAGTGATGGAATTGTCTTTGAGGATGCTGTAGCGTCACGGGGAAAGGTTTACAGTTTTAAGTCTCTTCTCTACTTAATTTAATTTTATTGCATTTTTAAGGTGTATAAAATGTCCTCCGTGCCAGTTTTTTGTACTTTATCGAAGAGGCATATTAAAAAAAAAAAAAAAAGGTTGCCTTGCTTTTTTTCTGTGGTTGAATTGCTCAAGGTGAGTTTACTTGTACATTTGAAATGAGAGAAAAAGAACCACAAGAAACTTGATTCTGTAAAGAATCTACTCAAGTTGTTGCCTGGAGGTGTATATGAGATAAGAAAGTATATATATAAATATATATATATATCTATATATATATCTATAAATGATATGAAATATTATATGATATTGTAGTATCATATGATATATCATGTAATATTATAAGATATTACAGTGCTTTATTTAACCCGATGGCTGGATTAAAGCACTCTCTGTAACAGTTGGAGCTATATTTTATTTACTGATGAAAAAAGACATTCCATAATCTATCTCATGTCATTATTACATTTTCTTTGTGTTTTTGTTTTCTTTTTTCTCTTTGTTTTTGGTTTATTTTAATATAGGGTAACTTAATAAAATTTTAATATGATTTAACTATGACCCAACTTCTGTGGTGAGCCATTTCTTTCCTTCAGAAACGCCTTGGCATCTGGTAGTAGTATACACACTTCAACAGTCTACACAATGCAATAGTCTTTTAAATCGGTTTCATGTCATGGGAGAGAATATAAACAATTAATCTAAAAGTACTAATTTTAAACCAGCAACATTTCAGCAACTCTGTCTTGTTAAGGTAAATTCAAAGAGGCATCATCACCACCACCACCACATTAACTCCTGTTTTGTAGAACAAATATAGTCAGGAGCTTGCTTCAGTGTTGCACTTGTGTGATCTTCAGCTCAAAATGAACATTATCTTTATTAATGAGTAGTAAACGTCTCATAAGTACAAATGAACATTATTATCTTAATCTTTATCTTTATTAATGAGTAGTAAATGAGCACAGTCTCATAAGTACAAAGGAAAGTCACCAGGGACTGGATTGGAGATGGAAGTGAGTCAAGATCTTGCCACGGTGTTGTGCTGTGCTGTGTGATGCAAAACAATCTTAAGCTTGTGTATTATTTGGCCAGTAAATCCAATAGACAAGAGTGGGCAAGATCTTGATGGGTAGATTTAATTAATTTGGGTCCCTTTATTATCTTTAAAAGCTTAACATTCAAATATTACCTTTAAAAGATTAACATTCAGATGATTATTATCTTTAAAAGCTTAACATTCAGATGATTCGGAAGAGGTTGGAATTTCTATACATGGACTGATTTTGAGCCACTGGGCCCCAAAGCAGCAATGATGGGGGGGTCTAGGGGCAGAAGTGAAATGTTGAAAAATAACTCCTTAAATTATGACTTCTGGCAAGTTTTGTGGAAAAATGGACAGATTGAGACTTACAAATATGACCTAACCATCAACAGATAAAAAGATGGCAATTACAAAGCATGATCATCACACAGGGTGATCTGTTATTTGACTGAGGGGCCCCATTCAAATATCAGGGGTAAATAACATAACCACATAATCCATGTGATTGAGGGGTCCTGTTAACCCTCCTGTTGTGTTTGTGGTCAAATGTGACCGATTGGCAATTCTTTTCTCTCAAAAATATTGTTAACTTATTCTGACTACCATGAGGCTCCTTGACTTTGTTACCACAGGGCATCTGAACACAAAACACATTTTGATAATTTTCATAACAATTTGATTGTTTTATTTAACTTTAGAACACACATTGTGTTCCCGGTCAAAAATGACCAGCCATTATACATGAATGGGTGAGAAAATGGTCAGTGTATAGGCACATACTTATTGATCAGATGGACTGTATGTGTGCTTCTGTACATTAAAACACACACAAACACCTCACTCCCCCTCTGCCAGCCCCGCACTGGAACCTTTCCCCAGTAGAATCTTCCCCTTTCTGACTTGCATGGGCTCAGGTCAATGAGGCCTGCAGGCCATAAATAGCAAATGTAAGTTCAAAACGGGTTATAAACAATAGAATACAAGTTCATGCAAAGGCCTATCACAACATTAGATGATAATATATATGTGTTATATGGATTTATGAGAAGTTATAATGCAGCGGTCATTTTTGACCGGGAACACAAAACTAGTTAACAAGAAATTAACACAACAGGAGGGGACATATCACATAACATAACCCATGACTTGAGGGGCCCTATTCAGAGAAACTTAGTAGGAATGTAATGCAGAGGCTTGAAGTTCAGGGGCCCCTGAACCTGGGCCCGGTAGGCCCATTCAGTAGCCTAATCCATCCCTGTTTCTATAGATGTGGACATAGGCTATTGTTGGCGTCCTTGTGGCTCATTATACTTAATTCCTCCTGAAAAGTGATGAACCCAAAAGCTATTTTTTTATGTATATATCTATACATGCATCATGCATTTGTTGTGTAGGCGGGTGAAAACAGATTTTATGAAATGGTCTGGAGAAACTGGTCAGAAAGACGATAAATCGCTATAGCTAAATATTATGCCTAGACTAGGCTTACAGTTAAGACCATACAGTTAAGACCCAACTTTCATGCAAATCTCAGCTCTGTTCACAGACAAACATTAAGCTTTTAAAATAAAAAGGCAGCATTGTTCTACTACTAGCCTACTACTAAGACATGGTCATGGAAGAAACTCCATGGATAGGCTATATGGATAGGGGCTGCTGCTTTGTTCTGTAGCCTACTTTGCTGCATCACGCCACGCGTCTCCCACTTTCGCCAGGCATTTGACAATAGTTGAAGCAGTTACTTCCATAGCAATTAAAGTCAGACCCTAGGTTTTTAAATGCTCTCCAGAATAAAGAACGCGGCCATAAATAATCACGAAACTGCCCCCAGTTCAGAATCTACGGAAGATAACTGTACAATATTTTACTTACAAACAAGGGTGTTTCGGCAAACCTGGAGCCTACATTTATTTTGTCTTTAATTCTAAACATGCACATCGTTTGAATTAGAATATAACAAGATATGGATTAGTTACAGTTTCGGTCGGTCGTTTTACTTAACCTTGATAACTGCGTCCCTAGGTCATGTTCGGCTTAACATGCATAGCAACTGTGTTTCGCTTTGCCCAAACAACTTTGATTTTCTAAATACTGATTTGTAGAGAGTATCTGATTTAAACTTTAATGGATTCCGAAGCCATGTCGCTTAGTACATAGAGCCCACATCACACGATTTCAAAACATTTAAGGATGTTTTTTCCTTACAAAATAAAGATAGATTGTCACGGCACTATCTGACTTCGGCGGTTGCCAGGTCGTTGCAAGAAAAATGTAGAACAATTATAAGTTCATATATATTTGTCTGAAAAAGGAAACTGTCGTCTTTGCAACATATATCTTAATGTTGCTAAATATCATTTTAGCGCTCACATTTTTTACAAAATGCGAGTGGAGAAAACACAAGCGAGCCGGTCACAGAAGCAAGGGAAAGGAGAGCTCTTTCAGTTGAGTCTTGACGGTTCTCATGGTGATTTTAAGACCAGCCCACTGACAGGACATAGCACTCTTTCACTGAGGTCTCTACTGTAGTGTGTGGAACAAGACAATAGAATGGCAGAAGTTGCTCCCGCTCCCGCGCCGGCTAAAGCCCCCAAGAAGAAGGCACCTAGGCCTAAGAAAACTGGACCAAGTGTGGGTGAGCTCGTCGTGAAGGCCATCTCAGCATCCAAGGAAAAGAAGGGGGTGTCTTTGGCTGCCCTGAAAAAAGCTTTGGCCGCTGGTGGATACGATGTGGAGAAGAATAACGCACGCGTCAAACTGGCAATCAAGAGCCTGGTGACAAAGGGCACGCTGGTTCAGACCAAAGGAACCGGTGCGTCCGGCTCCTTCAAGCTGAACAAGAAACCGGCAGAGGCCAAGAAGAAGGTGGCGAAGAAACCTGCAGCCAAAGCCAAGAAACCAGCGGCAAAGAAACCTGCAGCAGCAAAGAAGCCCAAGAAGGCAGTGGCTAAGAAGCCTGCAGCCGCCAAGAAGTCCCCGAAGAAAGCCAAGAAACCCGCTGCGCCCAAGAAGGCCACAAAGAGCCCGAAAAAGGCAAAGAAGCCCGCCGCTCCCAAGAAGGCAGCTAAGAGCCCGAAGAAAGCGAAGGCGGCTAAGCCCAAGGTGGCCAAACCTAAAGCCGCCAAACCCAAGAAGGCTGCTCCTAAGAAGAAGTAAATGCCGGGCACAATGCGTTGCGCGATCTAAAAGGCTCTTTTAAGAGCCACCCACACATTTCACGTAAATGCATATATTCCAAAACACAGTTTTACCTACATGTTTGTTTGAGGAAGGACATTTTTTGTTATATATAATATAGGATATTGTTAGTTAGCCTACTATTATTATTATTATCATCATTCTATTAACACGCTGTTTGTTGCCCAATTCCCGTTAGTTGACAATTGTCAATGTCGTGTGATATTGTCAATATCACACGCGGAACATTCCTTCTTATACCATTCCATAACACTGAAAAAAGACATCATAAATACATAACTGCAAATTTCTCCCCTGACACTTAAAACAAATTTCATATTTCCACTAAACCTCTAAGTATTAAGTTACCCACGATTGTTTCTGACCACACTAGTGTATTACATTGTAGCCTAACACTGATCGCTAGTTTACTAAGAAAGTCTACGAAGAAAGTGAACGTTAAAAAAAAAATGTAATTCAACGAAATACCGCCAGACATACCATTTTCATTTAAAACTTGTGTTCAAAATTTTTATAAGATAGTTGGAAATTTCGGAGACAGTCGAAGGCATATTTGACTGTGTGTTAGAAAAACAGATGGCTGGCTCCAAACAACTCCCTCTGACGTAAGGGTAAACCCTTTTATTTGATTGGCTCTCAGTATTAGCAACTAAGCCATTCACGAAACTGGACCATTGAGCCGGTATGAGATAATAAGGCTCCACTGACACAATCAGCATTGGGATTCACATATTTGTCGAAATTGACCTTTAATATCTTTCAAAATGAGCGGAAGAGGCAAAACAGGAGGAAAGGCAAGAGCAAAGGCAAAGTCTCGTTCATCCAGGGCTGGACTGCAGTTCCCTGTTGGGCGTGTGCACAGACTGCTGCGTAAAGGCAACTATGCACAGCGTGTGGGAGCTGGTGCGCCCGTTTATTTGGCTGCTGTGCTCGAGTACCTGACGGCTGAGATTTTGGAGTTGGCAGGTAACGCTGCCCGTGACAACAAGAAGACCCGTATCATTCCCCGTCATCTGCAGCTTGCTGTGCGTAACGACGAGGAGTTGAACAAACTCCTCGGTGGAGTGACCATCGCTCAGGGTGGTGTGCTGCCTAACATCCAGGCTGTACTGCTACCCAAGAAGACTGAGAAGTCCAAATAAATGATTTGAAGTTATTGGATTAAAAGGCTCTTTTAAGAGCCACCCACGCATTCGAGAAAGCGTTGTCCAATCTACCATAGTAACGTGTAATGATATTTTGGAAGTGTGTCTATTTGGATTAACTCTTATCTCTTTATGTCCGTAGAATAGGCCTGCAAGTAACATTGCATTGAAAACATTAGAAAGTCTGGCTGTGTGTGGTTAGGCCAGAGACTTTCTAAAGAGACACGGCACTCAAACCCTCCATAGAAATGCATGGGGCTAGTTTGTAAAGCTACGCTTATCACACCCCTTCCTCGGCAAAACGTCGACATGTGAATACATAGACTTCTCCAGAATAAGTCCCGCCTCCTAACTTCCGTATCCATCCAACCTCGGTCGTCAAATGTCTATGGGAAATAACTTGGCGTTTTGAAAGATCGTACCTGTCAAACTCTGTAGGTGACAAAGTAGAAAAAGCTGCAAACTAGATGGCAGAAGTGTGTAGGCCAATCTGCCCACCAGCTTTTTCTACTTCGCTACCTACAGATGTTTTACCGGTATGATATTTCGAAACGCCATGTTATTTCCCATAGACAATCGACGCGGATACGGAAGTTACGGAGGCGGGACTTATTCTGGAGAGGTCTATTGAGCCAATCATGTGGTGTGATGTGAATACATTGAGCCAATCATATGGTGTGTTGTGAAGACATCGTGCCAATCATGTGGAACAAGTTTGGTGTCGTGAGCCTTGCGCACGTAACCTGGAAATCCAGAGTTCTCGCGAGAGCACAATTTGAATTGTGCCCGCAAGATACTCTGGCCACGAGCAATGATCCAAATTTCTTCTAGCTCTCGAGCGAGAGGGACCAATCAAATCGGTGTAGGCGGGACAAAGGCGAGCTACACTGATGACTGACACTGATAAATTGTTGTGATTGGTCGTAGCGTTATCCAACTGCGTGCAGTGAGAGTTTCAAATGCATGCTTGGTGCCGGCCCCTCGAAATGGGTCATTTTCATTACTCGTGGCCAGACCCTTAATCTGAAAGAGCTTAGTTTAGCTTAATTCCTGTGTCATTCCCTACTGTTTTGAAGGTTCATTCTAGATTGGTTTTATTTTGTACATTTTGTGTGAAAGTCAAAGACGACCAGGGCTCGACTAAGTTATTTAAATATCTCGCGCCATTCGGAAGTCCAATCGGGGGAGACCAGCAGTCTTACGTAAACAAGGGGCAGGTCTAGTTTGGAGGCTTTATAACTCACATTCAGTTTCCTTGTACGCAACTCAACTTACTCCCATAAGACCTAGCAATGGCAAGAACCAAGCAAACCGCCCGCAAATCTACCGGCGGCAAGGCTCCGAGGAAGCAACTCGCCACCAAAGCGGCGCGCAGGGTTGCCAGATTGGGCGGTTTCCCGCCCAATTGGGCGGTTTTGCAATCTATTTTGCGGGCAAAAATGGGTTTGGGCGGGTGTATAAAAATTGGGCTGGTTTCGGATCAGATCGGCGGGTTTTTGTAGCCGAAACAAAGGCACTTCAGACCCTTCTTCCAGCGACCGTCTCTGGTCAGCAGGTAGCAGTCTCTCACTCACTCACTCACACACCCTCTGGCTGACGTGCCCCCCTAAACTCACAACAGACACTCTCAGCTCACGTCACCTTATGTATCGAAACATGCATTCTAATAGTGCATGGTATTTCCATAACCGCGAGATATGCGCTTCACAATGACCGCAATTAGTTGTTAGATATTAACAGCAGACAGTAAAGCCCAGCAGTAATTTATCCAAATTAACACATATTTCAAGTACCATTCATGATGTTGTCAAATATTGAAGTTGTGGGAATTTTAAGCTGTATGTTTCTTTCGTCCCCCATGTCGTTTCATTTATCCCGGTCTGGAGGGACGAATGAAACAAAACGCATGTTCGATTTCTCCTTAAATAAATCCTGAATGGTTTTGTTCAGAGCTGAAAATGCAACTGTATTTGACAGAGGACCGATGTAGTTTGCTTGTGACAAAATATTAGCTTTCAGTGTTTTACGATGTCTTTGTAAATTACGTTTAATTAAAAAGTGTTTCAGTCCGGTTCTCCCCTACTCTGGCGCAGACCGCCATTCAAACACACAGCTCGCGGGGTTTTCAAACTTAGCTAGCTGACTGACAATGTCAATATGCCAAAGTGGGCAAAGAGCATTTTGTCATTACAGTCAATCTCTTCATGAGTGTGCACACTGCTGAAAGATTACCTACGAGACAGGATGGACTTAACCCTTCTTTCAGGGTTGATGGATGTGCGCAGGTCTTGCGCGAATGGCTTGACATAGGACTACGGCCCACGTTCCGTCCAGCCCGACAGTTGTTGAGGAAGTTTGACGAAGCCTAGGCCTACTAGAACTTTTTAATTATTTTTAGGCCTAATAACAATTGCTCAAAGCGATTTTCACGAAGGGCCTAGGGCCATAGGCCTATGTTTTTTGTGTAGAGATGGCCCATGCATGAACGTTCTGCTTCTGCAAAGAGCGCACTGACACCCCTGTTCGTTCAACGCGACTTTCATGAAAACTAGGATTAACTGCCTGTCAGGTAGGCCTACTAATTGTTCTAAATTACAGGTGTCAAACTATTTGTACTATAGTACTATACTACTATATGAAAATATTTTTTGCGTGTAGTTGCCATGCATGGACGCACTGCTTCTGCAAATAGCGCACTGACACTGTCCTAAATAGCCTATTCAGTGCGATTTTCATGAAAACTCTAGGCCTAACTGCCTGTCTCAGGGAATATATAGCGCCTAGGTAGGCTATTAATTAATTGTTCTAAATCACAGCTGTCAGACTCAAGTTTAACTCAAGCCTTTAGCCTACATTTGGGGTAGGCCTATGAAAATATTTTTTGTGTAGCCTACAGTTGGCCCACCAGTTATGAACGCACTGCCTCTGCAAAGAGTCGACACCCCTGTTCTATAATCAATGCGATTTTCATCTAATGTTATACATGAATATGCATGTGTCATGTTGCTATTATAAATAATTGAAATGTTGTGCATTAGGCTATTTTGTATGTTCATATATCCACTCAATGTTTTTATGTTAGGCTAGCCTACTGAATGCTTTTGTTCCAAGCGTCTATTGACACTAAACAGACAGATTAATAGTCTATGTTTAGCCTATTGCATTATTTTCCGTAACATAAGCTTATAGAATAATAGTCTGACGTCCGTGTAGCCTACTTTTGCGTTCATTTGATTGAATATTGTTTTTGAAATTGGATAGGCTAAGTCGAAAAATGGGTCATTTTAAAGCTTGTTAATGATTTCAATGTGTTTAAATGAGAAACAAGCAAAAGCAAATTTGGGCGGTTTTTTGTGCATTCTCGCGGTTTTTGACGAGGTTTTGGGCTGGAAAACCTTCCTGGCATCTGGCAACACTGGCGGCGCGTAAAAGCGCACCAGCTACTGGTGGCGTGAAGAAGCCTCACCGTTACAGGCCTGGTACAGTGGCTCTGAGAGAAATCCGTCGTTACCAGAAGTCCACTGAGCTGCTGATCCGCAAGCTGCCCTTCCAGCGTCTGGTCAGAGAAATCGCTCAGGATTTCAAAACTGATCTGCGTTTCCAGAGCTCTGCCGTCATGGCTCTTCAGGAGGCTAGCGAGGCTTACCTGGTCGGTCTGTTCGAGGACACCAACCTGTGCGCCATCCACGCCAAGAGGGTCACCATCATGCCCAAGGACATCCAGCTGGCTCGTCGTATCCGTGGGGAGCGTGCTTAAATGAATTGAAGTCAGGATCCGAAAATGCAAAGGCTCTTTTAAGAGCCACCTAAATATGAAAAAGACTGTTTTCCAACCTGCTTGGTTAGATTTACTTTTAGTATTCTTTGAACTACATCTGATCGGACCTGGTATTCATTGCATAATGTAAGGCTAGTAGTAGCCTTAATAACTAGTGCTAGCAAGTGAAACATTACACACTCACCAATGACCTTTCACGCAAATGATAAAGGTGTAAATTGTAGCCATGACCCTTGTACACTTAGGTTTCATAGCTTTAGTATATCCGACCAACACCCCTTAATGTCGTTTTAGTGGTGCACGTGTTCATTCGCTGGAACACTCTGGTCTGGAGATTCTTTAATGGGCTAGCAGTGAACCATTACTCTCGAAAAAACTCCAATGTTATGTCGCTTAACACTGGATCAAAGCATTAGTCACAAATATGGACAAATAAAGGTACGAGAGTGAGAATTACGCTTTCAGCGCAACCCAAGACATAACAGAAGTAGCGTAGTTTATCCCCACAAAATATCGAGTTGTACGATAGATAAATGGGTACTGTACAACTCATCAGGTTTATGATGGAATTACTTTTCAAAGACAATGTTGAGTGGCTCTTAAAAGAGCCGTTGGATCTTGGGACGAGTAAAACCTTCAGCGTTACTTGGAGCTGGTATACTTGGTGACGGCCTTGGTTCCCTCGGACACGGCGTGCTTGGCAAGCTCACCGGGCAAAAGCAGACGCACTGCGGTCTGGATCTCCCTGGAAGAGATGGTGGAGCGCTTATTGTAGTGAGCCAAACGGGAAGCTTCTCCAGCGATGCGCTCGAAGATGTCGTTCACGAAGGAGTTCATGATACCCATAGCCTTTGAAGAAATGCCGGTATCAGGATGGACCTGCTTCAAGACTTTGTACACGTAGATGGCGTAGCTCTCCTTCCTGCTCTTTCTGCGCTTCTTGCCACCCTTCCCGGCGGTCTTTGTCACGGCTTTCTTAGAGCCCTTTTTAGGAGCCGGCTTAGCTGGATCAGGCATGTTTAGTGTTTGAGTTGGTCTAATCAAGAGTGTTGTGCGAATGGAAATCACCTGATATATATACCCAGTTCTATGTAATATAGAGTATCGGGTCACCTCTCTCTCTCACACACACACACACGCCTAGATTGCCCTATCATTTCCCGCCAGAACTATACCAAGACACGGTTGGTCATTTTGAAAGAGCGTTTAGTAACGCCCACAGATCGTCAGTCTACATACCACCTTCTTTCATTAATTTGCCGCATTTTTCTTTTGAATGAAAGACATATTTAAAAATATATCCAAAATAGTTTTACCTTTGACGTTACAATATATATATATATTTGGTTTTCTTTAATTTTGGCTGACGCATTTGGTGTTGTGTTAATTTGTGTGTCGTTTTTCAAAAGAAAACATAAATTGTTCAAAACATTCAAAATTGTGCTTTAATAATAAAAAATGTCAAAACTTCACCTCTTTCATAAGGAGGGAGGGGGAATGTAAAATAATGTCTTCCTTTTGCCTTTCCTTAACCCATAGAACCCGATTGACGCAAAGTGCGTCAAAAAACACACCTTCTTCTCTGTTACATTGCTCCGTGACTGTTCATCACAACGAGATACGATCAAGTATGAAAATAAAAAAAAAAAATCATGAAATTAAATAAAATTGCATCATATTTAAAGTCTATACTTCTCTGCGTTCACCTGCGCACCCATTACTCTCGTTTGAATTACTCGCGAACCCGTGATTGCATAGATATGGCAAGCATATCAGATGAAAGAGGAGAAACAGGGCTATCCATTGGTACCATGGATATCGATCTTTCTGGCTTATAAAAACAGACGAAGTGACTGCAAAATATTAACGTTATGTACACAAACCAACCCTGCACACCCATTACTCTCGGAGTAATTACTCGCGGACCCGTGATCGGATATATATGCCACGTATGTTAGATGAAAGAGGAGACACAGAGCTATCATTTGATACCAAATACATCCTTCTGGGTTATAAAACAGACGAAGTGACAGCAAAATAATAACTTCATATAGCTGGATTTACCCCACGTTTTTGTCTGTTTTTGTGGCAAAGGATGTTTATAATCCAATGCTATCGTGTGTTTCTCTATGGCAAAACATGTTCATAATCCGGTTTTGAGATCCTAGCAAATTCCTGCATGGCATCCAATTCAAGGCTCACATTGCATCTCAATTTGTTCAACAAAGAAACAGCTTTTTTGCCTTTACTTTGTTTATGGCAATGCAGTAAAAAGTTGAGAATCATCATGAGTGCATACACCATAGTCACACATGCTAACAGGCAAACTTGGGTCAAGTCAGGTGAGATCAGTTCGTGTCACAGATATGGAGCGCAGAATGGTCATTTTTCATCGCTAAATACAAAATGGCATTTATTTCCGTAAATCACACACCACATATTTCTGTAAATGGCTCAGCCCCAGAGTATCCCTCCAACATGGCAATTATATTGCCCGTTTCAGGACAGTCTGCCCTACACACACATGAAATGCATGTAGAGCTATGAGCTTGCTGTGGTGAGATACAGGTCAAAATATAAGAATTTTTATAATATGATTTTTATATTTTAATTCTTTAAAAATCTAAATAAAATCAATGCTAGTACTAATACATGTAATGATGGCAGATCTGGATAGCCTAGACTCTGCTGAAAAAAACAATATATAATATGTGTTTGTGGCACTTACAATGACCAGAATAAATCCTTATGAATAAAGGTAGTGCAAATGCCCTAAAAACAGCGTAGGGTTCTAAGGGTTAAATTATTTCATAATATACCACCTTTTGCCGGTGGAAAAGTTCCTTGAATAACGTAACTTTATTTGTTTATTTACATGTCAGTCCGACGGTCCTTGGTAGCCTGCTTTGTGAGGTGAGGTGAAGCTCGGATGTGGGCGTTTTTCGATGACGTATATTCGCCAAAATGCCCGCGCAGTCTCCATGCAGTAAAGGGAGGGACAGTGAGGGGCAGTGCTTAGTAGTTTTCAACAACGTCCTCTCTGTGGATATTAGTACGAGTTGCTAAGCAGTTCTTCCACAGTCGTGCAGTGCCCAGTTAAGTGCGAAATATGTCAGGCAGAGGTAAAGGAGGAAAAGGTCTTGGAAAAGGAGGCGCAAAGCGTCACCGCAAAGTTCTTCGTGATAACATCCAGGGGATCACCAAGCCTGCAATTAGGCGTCTTGCCCGCCGTGGTGGTGTGAAGCGTATCTCTGGTCTCATCTACGAGGAGACCCGTGGTGTGCTGAAGGTTTTCCTGGAGAACGTGATTCGCGATGCCGTCACCTACACCGAGCACGCCAAGAGAAAGACTGTGACTGCTATGGATGTTGTTTATGCTTTGAAACGCCAGGGACGTACTCTGTACGGTTTTGGTGGTTAAAGATCAGATCCCCTCTTCGACTAAACCCAACGGCTCTTTTAAGAGCCACCCAATACCTTATAAAAGCTTGTCTTCCTGTTTAATGGGGTAATGGAAGTTAAACTTCTAGTGTAGAGATGAGCACATCTATAAATTTGCTAGGTGCTGAATATTAGAAACGACGTATAAAAAAAAAAGAAGTTACATGCACATTGCCTCGTATGCTACCAGTTTAAATGTAGCCTAGTTTACAGCGTTTTGACCACTCGGGTCTTAGTGAGGTATACCAAAGTCTTTTTAGTCAAGTCCCTCCACTCGGAGGCCATATAGCAACGCTAGTAGAAGGGGTTTAGTAGATTAAGTGGCAAGGGCTGCATAAGAAAGGTGGGGGATGATTGGGATTGGGATTGGGATTGGGCGGGGGGCACCAACAAGGAGCACCCAAGAGCAACAGGGGCAAGGAAAAACTCCCTTACCAAGGAAGAAACCTTGGGCAGATCCACGGCTAATGTGCCAAATGATTCCCAGTATGAAAACCCCTGTAGCCTATTATATGATGCGAGTTCGTGAGCGCGTAGAAGAATGACACCAGCGTGAAATTAGGATTCAGACATCAAACAAAATATAAAAATGCAAAATAACCTATAAAGAAAACAAAAACACGTTTATTCCATGCCGAATAGTCCTACACCATAAAAAGGCCTTCTTTCACGCAACCACGTTGAACCAGTTGTCAATACTTTTTATAATCAGTCAAGTATACATTTGGCCTGACAGACAGGAACGTAAGAATGTAAAGAAATACGGTGAGTTTAAATACAAGGGGAGTTTCCTGTGTTTTACTGTACAAGTGTCGTTTTTGCACAACGCTGTAAAGGCGTGTTATTTTTTTACTGTAAAAATGTCTGCCAACAAAACCAAATTGCAGTGCAAACAGTTCAGTAAAAGGACCATTTAAACACGTTAAACAAACATAAATGATGATTTGAGAAGTGCACCAAAATTACTGCAAATAACTGTAGGCCTAATCATGAATTGCAACGCTAAATGTACAATTATTTGACATAGATTTCGAACAGTTCGCTTCCTTCAGAAGAAAAGTGCGGGATAAGAACAAAAGGTGGTGTAAACTGATCTGTGGGTGGTTCTAACCTTCTCGCACTGACTGTCCTCTTCTATTCAAAATGACCAATCGTGTCTGAGTATTTGGTTTGAGGTGGTTACAGCCATTCTGGTTATGGGTGTGTGAAGTGACACAGTCTTCAATTTGCATACAACCTGGGATATATACCAGGTAACTTCGCTAATCGTTTACTTTCAGTTTATCATATTCGAAAAGACAACATGCCAGACCCAGCTAAACCCGCGCCCAAGAAGGGTTCTAAGAAAGCCGTGACAAAGACTGCCGGCAAAGGAGGAAAGAAACGCAGAAAGTCCAGGAAGGAGAGCTATGCCATCTACGTGTACAAGGTCCTGAAGCAGGTCCACCCCGACACTGGTATCTCTTCCAAGGCGATGGGTATCATGAACTCCTTCGTGAACGACATCTTCGAGCGCATTGCTGGAGAGTCATCCCGCTTGGCCCACTACAACAAGCGTTCTACCATCTCTTCAAGGGAGATCCAGACGGCAGTGCGTCTGCTTCTGCCCGGTGAGCTGGCCAAGCACGCCGTGTCCGAGGGAACAAAGGCTGTCACAAAATACACCAGTTCTAAGTAAAGTGTTAACGTAACACTTCACAACACAAAGGCTCTTTTAAGAGCCACCCACATTCTTTGGGAAGTAATTCCAATTATTATACCTAGCTGTAAAAACTTTCATTACTACTATTATCAGTTTATCAAAGACGTTGGGAATATACTCAATCTGCTCATTACTGTTACTTGATTTGCTGTGAACATGCGTACTTGCGCATTTGGGTTGCTTAGTGCTCCGGTGATTTTGTTTTGGGTTTTTCAAGATGGGTAGGCCTAAGGCATAATCTGTTCAGCATACACTTAATTAAGCGGTTCTGATTTATGATGTTTGTTCATGCTATTAATGATTGATTAAATTGCTGTTCTTTAATGTAGTTCTACCAACATTTTAAAACGGTTTACTGTCTCACACACTGACATGGAAACTAACCGACATGGAAACCGAAAGGGAAAACATGTTTAATTAAACAAAGCGCTTTTAAACTATCCTGTGGAAGACAGTAAAACATGTGGAAACGTGTGTCATCCTTGCTCCCAGTAGAAGGTATTGTAAATTGGTCTGTTGTGTCCGCTCACATAAAAGTTTACAACCACCAACTCGATGTACTGAAGGTAAACGTATTTTCATTGTTCTCCATTATCATCCGGATAAACTTCAGAATCTGAATGCAAATTCAGGAATTTGGTTTCACTTTGACAGATTGCGTTACATGGTTGATGACCGTTCTCGTTCTGTGGTTGATTTTACGTGTTTGGTTTGGAGTGAAATAATATCACAGCATAGGCTAGTCCTTAATTTAGCGGTTTAGCACAATAATCACTCACTGAACTCAAATCAAGGTTATAGGCCTGTAACTATCAATTAATTGATACTGACTAATTTGCTTGCTATCAAGCCTAAGGTAGCCTAAGAAGACTACATAAGGTTGCATTTACTGATGTTTATTGGTTACTTTATTAATGGGTTTCATCAGGTCCTATTCCACAGGTGTATAAAATCAAACACCTTAATTATCAATGCAGACTGCATGTTGCTTGATTAATACACCTGTGGAAAGGGACCTGATGAAACCCATGAATAGACAGAGGCGATTGTGACCTCGAGGCTTATGGAACTCGTTACGCGTCATAATGGTGAGTTCACAATAGCGTAGCTGTCATTCTCCGCCAAAATACTGCTTTGCTTCACTTGTTGCAACTTCTCAGTTAGATATAGCCTACACGCTTGTTTTTCTGTTTCGATTATATTCGAATATATATCTTTCAAATCGTAATTTTCCTAATTTAAAACCATATTATATTTTAAGTTCAGGACGTTTAACTTCGGCCCATTATCATCACAAATTTGAAATCTAGCTTCAGTCAGTGAATTGGATATTTTCAGGTCTATGGATTCCCAAAGCCTTAAAGAGGAGTTGGATAGACTCCATGCCCAAAACCAGGAGATGAAACGCATAATGCAGCAGCTCCTGAGGGAAAACCTGGAGCGGATGCAGTACACTGGCTCCCAGACCTGCTTCCCGGCATGTGTGAGTTCCCTATAAAATCGAATAGTAGGCCTAGTACAATATAGCCTAAGCTACTGCCGGTATGTAAATTGAATAGCCCATATTCCCTGAGGCCAATACAAATACAGCTTATGCGCAATCTGGCTGTTAATTAATTATAGAAATCATACCATGGGCTAAGTTACTTATAGTAACTTTCATATTAGGTTCACATACGGAACTGTGTGTGTGCAAATGTCTGTTTGTGGTGTTGGGTGCAGGTGGTGGCCATGTTTGACATGTTTCCTCCTCCCTGTCTGCAGTGTCATCATCAGCTGCTTCACCCACATCTCCATCCTCATCTTGTGCCTGTGATTCTGCCAGACCACAATCCCACAATGCTCTGCGGCTCTCTCCAGCCACTCAGAGCCGGTGTAGCGTCTGGTCAGCATGAGCTGTTGCCCCCCATCACCCCGGCACACGCCCAGCACCAGCAGTCCGGTGGCTCATTCCCCTCCTTGCCTGCGCTTGCCCAGGGCCAGGACCCGGTCCAGTTGTGGCTAGGTGACAGACGGCTCTCTGCAATTCCGCAAGGAGGTGCTCCGCATCCCGTAGGAAGGAGGAATTTGACTGGCCTTGATTGCGCTCACCCACTGATGCCACTCCATCACGACAGAGCCCCGAGTGGCGTTGCCAATGGCAGTATGGCACCTGCTCCACCTGTCATTGCCAAGGCAACGGGTGAAAGTCAGAACAACGAGCCGAAGAAGATCAAGGCCAGGCGCTGCATCAAAACTGTCCAAGATGTTGGCCTGAAAACCAGCAGTCACCAGAACATGGGGTGTGTGCTGGAACCCCTAAACGTCCACCCTGAGAACCTCCGACTGGAGGCCCTACATGTTGCTGAGGAGATCAGACTCGCCAGTCTCCGCTGTAACAGTGTCCTCAGTGGCAATGCCAGCGCTTCAGACCGCGCAAGCAGTTCTACGAGCAGCCTCAGCCCTGTGGACCTCAGGACCCCGTCCGCACTGCGCGCTCTGCCCTTCCTCAACACCCCCACTCCACCCATTGCCCATGCTGTCCCCTCCCCACCAGAGACAGCCAAACACCAGGCAACCAATCAGAGACGGTTCGTAAGTAGACTACCCCGCCTCAAGAAGACGGCTTCAGTTAGTGTGGCCACTGCTGTGACAGGTGAGCAGTGAAGTTAGATACATATCCCTAACCCCTCTTACACACACACTCACTCACACACACTGATCGTATTGTCTGATATAGCTTTGGTTGCAACACAAGAATAGGATCTACAAATCAAACTTTATAACGCATGAGTGCAGACCCATGGAGCACATGCAGACCATCTTATACAGTCTTGACAACTTAACAATACTTAAACATCAGTGCATAGCATAATTTGCCATGGTAGTGTATAGAGACAAACAGATTTGACCTTTGACCTCCCAGAGCAAAAGTCAGGCGAGTGTCTGGCAGGGAAGGAGGAAGTGAGGGAGTGTAAGGAGGTGAAGAAGAAGAGAGTGATAGAGAAGCTAACAAGCAACACCCAGCAGATCAGGGAGCTCCCTGAGCTGGCCAAACTGCCCCCTGTGTCCTGTCCCGAGGAGGCCATCCTGCAGGCCTTCAGGCTGCTCAGAGACGATGACTGGTGGGAGTATAGCTAAAATAGGCTAGGCTAACACATTAACTCTATACAAATTATAGGCTATTGGCTATGATAAGCTACTTTAACATATTTACTTGAGACAAATTATAGGTTTTCAGCTAAGATACATGCAAATGACATATTTGTGTTCAGAGTGTCTTTAATTGAAGTCAGTCTACCCTATGCAAGGTCTTTACACTTTAGAGCTAAGCTGAAGATAGACTGCTAAAGTCATATGCTCCTCTAAATTGTGTGTGTTGTTGTTTCTGCAGGCAGCAGAAGATCGAGGCCCTGATCTCCATCAGGTCTCTGTCCCAACACCACGCTGAGGTGCTGCTGCCCAGGCTGCATGATGTGTGTCTGGCTGTCTACTGCGAGGTCAGAGGCTCTCTGCTGGAAAACAAGCTAGAGCTCATGTTGCATTTGTTCTGTTTCAGGCCCGAGAATATGTATTCAGATGACTCAGTTATACTGCACAGTTTCAATAAGCTTACTCGTCTTGGTGCCTCTATAATGTATGCATGTTGGGCCTGGGACTCATTTTTATAGACAGTATGAGAACACCATTGTAACAAACTTTCCTAGTGTTCTATGTATTTTTGAGACGGCTTGCAACATTTTGTCATTCTACCTTTCTCCACACACCCAGGTGAAGAACTTGCGCTCGATGGTTTCCCGCGCTGCCATGGTGACCCTGGCCCACCTGCACGCTCACCTGGGGCGAGGCATGGACACAGAGGCCGAGGGCACAGCCCAGACACTGCTGCCGAAAGCTGGAGAGGCCAGCGGCTTCATCAGGGAGGACATGGAGCTGGCACTGGGGTACATGGTGCTCAACGTTACCCCCTCTCGCAGCATGAACGCCCTCATCAACACAGGGCTCAGGTGAGGGGGACAGAGAACCCTGATGAGCCTTTACTTCAGACTTCCTGAAGTTTATTGGTTCTCTGTGATACTGCTGATACTAATGGTTCTACTAGTCCTCAACAACTGTTACCTAGATCTCTGTTTCACCTGGTTTCACACATGGCTCTCCAGGTTATATGGTTCTTTGTCTGGTCTGGTTCTCTGACTTACTCATTCTCTGGCTCTGTGTTTCTCTTGGTTTGTCTCAATGGTTCTCTGCTTCTTAGACACCGTAATGCGGCCGTGAGGAAGACCACTGCACAGTTCCTGGAGAGACTGGCAGAGGTCATGGGGGCATCCCGCGTCTTGTCTGGCAAAAAGAACCTGACTGACCGCTTTATCCACTCCATCAGCTGTCTGGCCCTCGACAGTGCACAGGAAGTCAGGTGGGAGTGCTACTTCTTGTTTATAAATAACAATTCAGCCAACCGAACCTAACAATCAATTTATTATGTGGTATCCAAAAGTTATGTCATGTCATATATCAATACTACATAGAATTATCTGTCAGTGCCGTGGATTTGAAATTGTATTTTTACCAATTTATACAATTTCATTGTATTGAAAACACAATGAAGAGGTAGTAACATATGTTATATTCAGAAAACACTATGTTTTGCACTGTACATATTGCACAGTGCATTATACAGTATGTTATACAATATGTTGGTCCATGTAGTGATTGTAAATCAACTAGGGCAGTGCCCGTACAAAACATGCCAATTCGAAAAACCTGTTGTCCAATGGCATGCCTGCAGGTACTTTAAAAATGGGCTGATGCTCTAAGGTTATGTCACCACTGGATCAAAATTATAACACAAACGCAGGGAGAGACTGTGGCGATGTTCAAATGTCTAGGTGTTCATTACATAACCTGAATACTTACAAAAAGAGTATCGAAACTGAAATAAAAACAAATAAATAAAAAAAAAAGACGACAAATCAAACAGCTAACCAGTCATGTAACGGCTTGGCCCTGCTGTATATGCCATATGATTTGGACATGCGTAGTCACTGCCACTTCCCATCACTTAACACAAGAAACGCGCGTAGAATAGGGACAAGACACTGAAAGACATAAGCATTACAATGAAAGCTGGAAAGCAATCATTCTTGATAGATAGATAGATAGATAGATAGATAGATAGATAGATAGATAGATATATACTTTATTGATCCCCAGGGGAAATTCAAGGACATTCAAACATTCAATAATGCAAATAATAAGCATTCAATAAGCATTGTTTCAGCGTTATAGCTTTTACACATAAAAATGGGCATAATACTAGCTGTTTTGGCGTAGGTTTAAATGGTCTCTGCAATAAGTGATGTCTCGCCTAGCCACTTCAAGTGTATTCAGCTAAAGTGCCAAGCGTGTGATGTCGGTCAAATGATTCTACTCCACTGTCATAAACAGAGAATCTGCCTCACACCCTCTTGTGATGAAATAAAAACAGGCAGTTCTGCCTATGAAAAAACATTGTGGCATCAAACATATTTTGAATGTTAATTTAACATATAAAAAACATCAAAATGTTGTTTTAATGCTGTCATTATTAATTGATTGTAAATAAATCGGTGTTTATGTATTGTTTGTGTCTAAAACAGGACCCATGCCCGTAACACGCTGGCATTCTTGGCTTCCCATCCTGACCTTATCAAGATGGTGGACAGGTTCGCCCCTCAGAGAGATCAAGGCACTGTCAGGGACGTCATCAACAAATGCCAAAAAAAGTGGGTGCAAACCACTAGAGGACACCATTAACACATAGCATTTATCTATCATTGTCAAAAATTGGCCAACATCTCTACTTATTATCATTTAACCTCAGAGAATCCAGAAGGAAATGTCTTAGTAATGTGTCCTTTTGTCCACCCCCCCACCCCCAGAAATATTCATTGAAGTGAACATCAAAGCTGAAAGAATGCAATAATGAATACTGGTCTACACACAAACCGTAACATTTTTAAAAATGTGCCTTAAGCAATACACCATCCCTACATAGTCGCTGATCCAAATTAAGAAGGACTTCTGGCATCAACAAAGGATCATCTAGACCAGCAGAAGCCCACCAGCAGCATTCCAGCAAGACCAAGCTCCTCCTCCCATTCCAGTTTGCTCTCATTCACTCTCAAGCAGCTCTACAGCCCCCAACCAGCTGCAGCATTCAAACATCTATTTTTACATAGGCCTAATTTGTATTTTGTTTCTTTTTCACATCTTTCAGTTTCATTTTTCTGAAACAAGTTAAAAATAAAGGGGAACAAAGTGTATTTGTCTGTCTCATTTCGCTCAACATCGTTAATAATAAACTTTGCCACTGTTTTGCACATGTAGCGTGCATAGCAGTCTTACAAAACATTCTAACTAGACTAGAAACAACATATTGTGAGACAATTTTGAGAAAATAATTCTGCATCTATAAACCAATAACTGGAAGTGAGGTAAGAGAGGGCAAACAGGTCAAGTTCAATGAATGGTGTAATGAATCCTGACACAGACTCAGAGGTGATTATAAACAACGAGAATTTGTGAGCGGAGCTACAGTGGTGTGAAAGTGTTCACACCACTGTGAGTGTTTGCCCCTTCCTGATTTCTTATTTGTTTGCATGTTTGTCACACTTAAATGTTTCAGAGCAAACCAATTTAAATATTAGTAAAAGATAACACAAGTAAACACAAAATGCAGTTTTTAAATGAAGGTAGTTATTATTAGAGGAAATCACCATGGCCCTGTGTGAAAAAGTGATTGCCCTAATAACTGGTTGGGCCACCCTTAGCAGCAACAATTGCAATCAAACGTTTGCGATAACTTGCAATGAGTCTTTTACAGTGCTGTGGAGGAATTTTAGGGGCCCAATCTTTGCAGAATTGTTGTAATTCAGCCACAGTGGAGGGTTTGAGCATGAACTGCCTTTTTAAGTTCTTGCCACAGCATCTCAATACGATTCAGGTCAGGACTTTGACTAGGCCACTTCAAAGTCTTAATTTTGTTTTTCATCAGCCATTAAGAGACCAACAAAGCAGTGCGAAGGAAAGCCAGAGTTGACAAGCGTGCTCAGGAATGAACAGGCATGTATCCGTAAGGGAAGGGGATGCATTGACCAGATATTTGCACTGCAGAATATTATAGTGCAATGCCCAGAATGGCAGAGGCAATTATACATCTAATTTTGTCGACTTTGAAAAGGCATTCGATAGCATACATCGTGAAGGCCTCTGGAACATCTTAAGGATGTATGGAATCCCACACCACAGCACATACTCGACCTCATCAAGAGTCAAAGAAGTATGTGTGATGTCAGCACTGATCTTTAACATCGTTATAGACTGGGTGATGCGTCGCACAACAGAAGAAAAAGGAAGAGGCATAAGATGGACCCACTTCTCAATGTTAGAAGACCTGGATTTTGTTGACGATTTAGCTCTAGTCTCACACACTCACCAACACATGCAAGAGAAGACATCAAGTCTCGGCTGCTTTGCACACTTTGCAAGTTGGCCTGAAAATAAATAAAGGAGGTGATGGCACTATAAACGTCTCAGA
Organism: Alosa sapidissima; assembly: GCF_018492685.1. Classification (NCBI taxonomy): domain Eukaryota; kingdom Metazoa; phylum Chordata; class Actinopteri; order Clupeiformes; family Clupeidae; genus Alosa; species Alosa sapidissima. The sequence continues at coordinate 16,556,669 of NC_055965.1, read as the reverse complement.
TCCACCACCAATCCTTGTGTACGGAGAAGCTCTAACAACAACAAAGGAGTTCACCTACCTTGGCAGTACTGTAAGATTTGATGGGGTGCACACAATGACATAAAAAACAGAATCAATAAAGCCAGGAATGTGTTCAGAATGTTGAACAACACATGGAAGTCACAGCAATATAGAACAAAGACAAAACTGAGGATATATCAGAGTTGTGTGCTATCCTCCCTCCTGTATTGAGCAGAATGCTGGAGGATGACAACAAGCGACCTGTGTCAACTGTGAGTCTTCGACACAAAAAGTCTACGAAGGATATGTCGAAATTTTTGGCCCAATAAGATATCCAACGAAGATCTACTGACTAGATGCCAACAAGACAGCATGGATAGTATTATAACAAAGAGGCGCTGGAACTGGATTGGACATGTTCTGAGAAGAGAGCAGGACAGCATCCCAAGAATAGCCCTCCGCTGGACACCTGAAGGGAGAAGAAAGAGAAGACGACCCAAGAACACCTGGCGGCGCACGGTAGAAGAGGAAATTAAATCTGTGAGCCCGGCATGGGAAGGTGTCCAGAAAACAGCCCAGAATCGACCAGAGTGGAGAACCTTTGTTGCTGCCCTACTTGGCAGGAGGCAAAACGGGCAGTAAGTAATTAAGTTTCTGTTATACGTTTTTTTTTTCTAGACTTTAAATCTGTCTATGTTCTCTGACCTGTAAAATATTTCAGTGCTATGGTAACTTGACAATATACCTCAAACAAGGACATTTTCAATTTTGAACATTTTAAATAAGAAATGATAGTGTCATAATAATTGGCTTCTAGCCTTAACTGATTTGATGGAATTAATGTGACGACCTGATTTTTTATTATTTATTTTTACTTTTTTTGTATTTACATTGATAGAGGTTGTGCATACACCAGTTTCAGGTGTTTACAAAATTATTCAACTGTGATGAAACTCACCATACGTGTGGTAATGATGGTGTTAAATAACTTAAAAGGTTAAAATGCTACCTAGTTTACATTTCTAAATAAGTCATCCATTTGGATTGTTTGCCTTTGAGTTATTGTCACCGATTCATAGTGGGCAATCTATTATACCAACTGGCTGGGAAGTGCAACAGTTGTGGAGTCGGCATTCCTAGCCTGTCTCTGCAAAACATACATCTCCAAACTCAAAAACAGTAGACTGACAGTCAATAGAAGTGGACTATCAGAGCAGCACAAAATACTCAAAGCCATGCCGAATGTTCTGTTCACTCTTAAACTTTTCATCACTATTGGTGCCTCTGCCTAGCCACTAAATGTGTTAGAATTAGTTCTGCATTTTAAACATTTCGAGCGATCACATAGCCTACGTTCAATGTTGCAATATTATCAGAAGGCCCGTGCAATTTGCTTTTTAGTAGGATCTTACAAGAACATTTCAAAATGAATGGAAAGACAGTGATGATGTTTTTTCAGGTAGTGTACAAGTGAAGGGATAGACAAACAAGGCTTTTAGAAAAGTATTTTGTAGTATTTGAAATTACAAAAATACAGTATTTTATTTTGATATATTTTTTAGCTGCTGTATTTTGTAGCTTATTTTGATACATTTTTAAGGTGGGTATTTGGTATTTTATTTGGAAATACATTTTGATGTATTTGTGCCCATCCCTGAGTGTGTTGTATACTGTAGAATCAACAAATTGTGTGGCCCTGAACATTGTGCTTTCCATTTGTTCACAGTACTGAATGTTCAATAGATTTTGACAGGTTCATATCAACAAAGAACAAGAATCGAAGGATAAGTTTGTGAGATGCAGGGTACAGTAGCCTTCTGTAAAAATAGGAGTACAAGGAGGAAGAACAAAAAAATGCAAAGAGCAAAGCAAAGTAGTAATTTCTGATCTATTTGTTTTGATTTTTGTACCTCTCCCTGAAAACTATACTCTATTTTTTGGTGTAGGCCTATTGCTTACTGACCGCTTGATACTATCATTTTGTTCTCTTTGTTTATGATTTGATTTTTACAAAGAGTCAGATGTTTTGTAAATAGTGCTTGAAGATGAGGTTTTCTGTTTAATGTTTTAACAAAACAAAGCAAGGTTTCAGAAATCGTGTTTTAGCTATTGAGAAAAACTGTAAATTTCTTCTGGATAAAAAGTACCTCTATTTAAGTATAAGTAGATACTCTTTTGATTCCGTGAGGGAAATTTGGTCTCTGCATTTATACCAATCCGTGAATTAGTGAAACACTCAGCACACACTAATCCCGACGCAGTGAGCTGCCTGCTACAACAGCGGCGCTCGGGGAGCAGTGAGGGGTTAGGTGCCTTGATCAAGGGCCCCTTCAGCCGCTTCTTAGTCGGGGTTCGAAACTGCAACCCTCCGGTTACAAGACCGAAGAGCGGCTGCCCCAAGCTTATAGCTTTCGTAATTCAAATTACCCTATAGGAACACAAGCTTTTATGAGGAAGTGGATGGAGTTTGTAATTGGAGATACATATAGGAAGAAACCTCGAGCAGATCCACGACTCAAGGGCCTGACCCATCTGCCTAGGGTCAATACAGGACAGTAAGGTCTGTATACATGACAAATGCATATGATAGTCAGTGTTGGGAAGAATACTTTTAAAATGTAATCAGTTACAGAATACAGAATACATGCCCTAAAATGTAATTTGTAACATATTCCGTTACATCACTCCATCTAAGTGTGTTGTGACCTTTATAAACTTGTATTCTATTTAAAATGAACAGTTTTGTACTTTTTGCTATACCATTTGCTATGTATGGCCTACAGGCCTCACTGACCTGAGCTCATACAAGTCAGAAAGGGAAAGATTAATTGGAGGTTCCAGTGGGCGCTGGCATAGAAGCAAAGAGGGTGTGTTTGTGTGTGCGTTTTAATGTACTGAAGCACATATACAGTCCATCTGATCAATAAGTATGTGCCTGGACTCTATTTTATACACTGACCATTTTCTCAGCCATTCATTTCTAATGGCCGGTCATTTTTGACCAGAAATACACATGGGTGTTCTAAAGTTAACACTCAAATTGTTATAAAAAAAATAGCAAAATTTGTGTTTTGTATTCAGATGTGTTAACAAAGTCAAGGAGCCTCATGGTTGTCAGAATAAGTTACAGTTTTTTTCTGAATGCTTAAACACAACCGTGATTCTTATAGCACAATTTCTAAAACTATTAATACTTATAGCAAAACCACTCACTGAGTTCACAAAACTAAAAGCACAAACACTGCTTTGCACTCAGTTGGCAATTTTGTAACACACACTTTGCACATCTGTAGGCACAATCCACTGCACAGCTCGTTTTGCGGAACTGTAAACACAACTCACTGCTTTACACTCAATTTTCAAATGATCAACACACTCCTAGCAAATCTATACACATGCATGGCTATTATTTACACTATTTTGCCAACTCTCTGGCACACTTTCTCATGTGAAAGCTGTTTTAGATAATTAGTTCACTTTGCAATCAGCCTAAGCACTATAAATAAGGCACATGTAATTTACAATGGGTACAATGGAGGGAGCAGGAAGAGTGAGAAGAGTAAGAATTAGAGGAGAATGAAGAATACGACGTGGATGTGAAGAAGTAGGAGGAGGAAAAGGACGGCAACGAAAGAGTTACTTTGGGTCCAGGAGAGATGGTACAAGATGTTATCTAAACCCGATGAATATATTGCCTACTCGTAATAAACAGGCAAAACGCAACTGTACAATGTGCTCCCCACAACAGGGCATATTGGCAGTCCAAAGAATAGTCTAAGCCAGTGTGTTAGAAACATATAGGCTATTCTATTGTAATTCAGTCTTGGTCATATGTCTGCATAAGCAAAATTAACAAATATCGCCACATCACGTATGTTTCCCATAAATTGGTCCTATAATATTTAGACCTATGTGGTATGTATGCGTGTGTTTCGTGTTTGTGGATTGTGTTTCGCAGTGTCCATAAAGCTCCCGATTGGAAAGTACACCTTCGCAAAAAACACATTTTAACACGTAAAATCAGTGATAAAGACTCATGTCTTGGTCTCAGGCACTTCTTTGTCGACGTATTACGCGGTTTTACTATTATTATGTGCATGATTTCCTCACAAAACTTAGACTGACTGCAACCTCTCCACCTAGAGGTCCGACGTTCTCAGTTTGTTTCAAAAGTGATAAAGGGCGATCAAAGCCCCCATATATTCTTTTTGACGTGCAGGCTGTGCTCTTCACAACAGACATCGTCTTGTTGGTAAATGTCGTGTCGTTACTCATATTTCTTACAAAGAAGTGTGTAAAGAAAACACAAGTGATCTCTTCGCCACAGAAAGGCCGGGACAGCTCTCACTCTGCTGAGACTAAATGGTTCTCATGTTAATTTTAAGTCCTGCCCACCGGCTTTAGCAGTCATTAACTCTCTCCGATCCCTTGAGTAGTCTGTGCGTGAAACCTAAACGATACAATGGCAGAAACAGCTCCAGCCCCCGCTGCGGCCCCAGCAAAGGCCCCCAAGAAGAAGGCGCCCCGACCCAAGAAAACTGGCCCAAGTGTGGGCGAGCTCGTCGTCAAGGCCATCTCTGCTTCCAAAGAGAAGAAAGGAGTCTCTCTGGCTGCGCTGAAGAAAGCCCTGGCGGCTGGTGGGTACGATGTGGAGAAGAACAACGCTCGTGTCAAACTGGCCATCAAGAGTTTGGTCACCAAGGGAACTCTGGTTCAGACTAAAGGGACCGGCGCGTCCGGCTCGTTCAAGCTGAACAAGAAACAGGCAGTGGAAAAGAAGCCGGTAAAGAAGGCAGCTCCTAAAGCCAAAAAGCCTGCAGCGAAGAAACCTGCCGCGGCAAAGAAGCCCAAGAAGGCAGCAGCCAAGAAGCCCGCGGCCGCCAAAAAGTCTCCGAAGAAAGCAGCCAAGAAGCCCGCCACACCGAAAAAGGCAACGAAGAGCCCGAAGAAAGCAAAGAAGCCCGCTGCCCCCAAGAAGGCAGCGAAGAGCCCTAAGAAAGCAAAGGCAGCGAAACCCAAAGCGGCTAAGCCTAAAGCTGCCAAACCCAAAAAGGCTGCACCCAAGAAGAAGTAAATGTTTGCGCATTCTGTCTTTTTCACCATTTGTACAAACGGCTCTTTTAAGAGCCACCCAAAGGCTCTCTGAATGCTTTTATTCCGTTAGTGCCTGCTGGTAGGCAGAACGAATTCTGTTTGCGAATACACAATCATACTCAGCTCCTGCATTTGTTCACCATAGCTCACAAAACCCCTACTGCGTCATGGAGCAAATGAATGAGTGTAGAAGCTATCCGACAGGGATATATAAACCAAAGCGAGTGATATCAAGTAGCCTAGTGTGTAGGCAATTCACTAATGTACTAGTTATTTCAACTTACCCCAGCCTGGGTGGCCCATCTAACCCCGCAACCACAATTTTGAAAGAAAATGCTTCTCACAACAAGCCACGGTAACATTTATGATTTTGTGTAGCCCTCAGCATAGATTATGAGGGCACCCATTGAGGGGTAATGCATCTGAATGTTCTATTCACGTTTTCTCTAAATAACCCTAACTCCAGACATGAATGGAATCCACTTGGAGAGCAAAACGAATATTTTACACGTTTTTTTTTTTAACACATTTGTCATGTGCTGTACCTTTCCACAGATTGTAAGGAATGATTCCCTCTTCCGTAAAATGCTGCCACATTATACGACGTGTTTACGGTTTCCTAGAAAAAGGAGTGGCTCATCTTACCCCTATGCCTAATGGGTTGTGTATGCAATTTTAAAATACATATTAGGTAATGTATTACGGTAACACAACATGACTTCTATCTAATGCAACAGGTGCATCCAAACATGAAACAGAGTATCCAAAACCTTGCAATACAACAATTTCAGCTTGTTACATTGGAATAGCCAGTACCAGTGCCAAATGTGTATCTCAGGAAGCCTCGTTGGTTTACTGGGTATTAAGTTGAACCTCTGGAAACTTCGCTGTAACTTTACCTAGGATATTACTTCTCTACTATGCCATGCGTTAACTTTATTTGTGATTGAGCTGCTGGGCTAAAAGGAAGGTGGAAGTGTTATGCGCGCCAAATAGATTTCAAAGTGATGTCACGCAACGAACTACACGTTGATTGGCTCTCACCATTTTGTTCTCATCCACTGAGGCACGGAGTAGCACCGCGCTGGTGTGGCATAATAAGACATGCCTTTCCACCACTCAGCATTTGAGTATTCAGACGAACTCTCAACACCTACTGAAAAATGAGCGGTAGAGGCAAAACCGGCGGCAAGGCCAGAGCAAAGGCCAAGACTCGTTCTTCCAGGGCTGGACTTCAGTTCCCCGTGGGCCGTGTGCATAGGCTGCTGCGTAAAGGCAACTATGCTCAGCGTGTCGGCGCTGGTGCACCGGTCTACTTGGCTGCTGTGCTCGAGTACCTGACTGCTGAGATCCTGGAGTTGGCCGGCAACGCTGCCCGTGACAACAAGAAGACTCGTATTATTCCGCGCCATTTGCAGCTGGCTGTGCGTAACGACGAGGAGTTGAACAAACTGCTCGGCGGAGTGACCATCGCTCAGGGTGGTGTGCTGCCTAACATCCAGGCTGTGCTGCTGCCCAAGAAGACTGAGAAGTCCAAGTAAACCTGCTCCCCTAAGTTTCAGAAACAAAGGCTCTTTTAAGAGCCACCCAAATACCCATACAAAAAAATAATAATTCCAAGCTACCTTCGCCGTTAACGTGTTTTCTGTAACGTCGAAAATATGTATTCACCCAAATAAAAAATGAGTAAAGACGCTCATTTTCCTGTCAATACTTGACCACTCTTACCCCAATAAAATGTCGGCACTTAAGTAACTGATAAGACAAATGTCCGGTTGAAGAATGTAAACTGTTCTCCTTTCATTTATCATTCCGGACTCTTAGTTAATCATGAAAGGCTGCGAGATATTCCTGGGCCCTTATAGTTCAAGGTGATTGCAGGTGAAACGCAGTCTTGTAACGTATTCCCTCAATGATATATAAAAAGTAAGGCACATCAATGGTAGTTTGGGTTCATAAACAAGCAGTTCTTTTAGGCTTTAACGTAGCAAATACAAGCTACCTTAGTTCATATTTGTGTTTGGACTTGACTAACAGGTTAATTGATTGATGTAATTGTTTCTATAACAGGCTATATGCACTGACCGATGGAATGTTTCAGTATATTTCTTTTATTTGTCCTTTAAATTTAAGAGGTTTTATGAATAGTCAATCAACACAATGATATAGGCCATTACGAGGGTGGGCTTTGTATTTTGAATTTCAGGCGGCACTCGGATGACCAATCAGCGGAGACCAACAACCTGACGTAGACAGGGGGGCAGGCTGAGACCGTAGGCCTTATATACCCAAGTTCTGCCGTTGTGTTCATACTGTTCAATTCCGAAGAATACGGAGCAATGGCCAGAACAAAGCAAACTGCCCGCAAATCTACCGGAGGCAAGGCTCCGAGGAAGCAGCTCGCTACCAAGGCTGCGCGTAAAAGCGCACCTGCCACCGGTGGCGTGAAGAAGCCTCACCGTTACAGGCCTGGCACCGTGGCTCTGAGAGAAATCCGTCGTTATCAGAAATCCACTGAGCTGCTGATCCGCAAGCTGCCCTTCCAGCGTCTGGTCAGGGAAATCGCTCAGGATTTCAAGACAGATCTGCGCTTCCAGAGCTCTGCTGTCATGGCTCTTCAGGAGGCTAGCGAGGCTTACCTCGTCGGTCTGTTCGAGGACACAAATCTGTGCGCCATCCACGCCAAGAGAGTCACTATCATGCCCAAGGACATCCAGCTGGCTCGTCGTATCCGTGGGGAGCGTGCTTAAGTGGTTTTGAAGTCAAGAACTAAAAATTCAAAGGCTCTTTTAAGAGCCACCCAAACCTAGAAAAAAAAGCCGGTTTCCACATGTCTTGGTTAAATTGGTTCTTGATTGTTTAGCCTTACTATTCTATTATTTACATGGTTCGGTATTTTCTAATGAGTAGCTGTCGCGTATTGATCGCTAAATGTAATGCTAGTATTGAGCTCTCTTGCCAACACGTGCAAGTTAAACAATCTACACTCTCGGAAGATTCCTCACACATAATGTAGTCATGTCCCTTTTACACGAATATAAGTTTTGGAAGTTTTGGACTTCGTACAGGGCTCCTCTACGACGGGGCCACAAACTCGACATACTGACATTAAACTCGAAATTTCGGGAATGAAGTTGAAATGTCAGGTCGACTTTATTTATTATTGACATTCAACACCAGTTAGTATAGTAGGCTACAGCAAATACACAAATGAGACCAGCACAACACAGCTGCAGGGTTCATAGCTTTTAGTTAACTTGTCATATTCGCCCCTGTGTATACCCGGTCTTAATGTTCCAGCGAATGAGCACAACTATCCTGGCCTGGTCAATGTTTCTCCCACTATCGTGGCGTTTCTCTCCAAACCACACGAGGAGTCCATTCGGTCCCTTGACGGCCGTTTGGAGGATGACGCAGCCGTGGCAAAATATGGACAGACATATATGACATGATGGACATGGACATAAATGCTAATGAATGCAGTGTAGTCTGTTTATATTGGAATTACTTTTCAAAGAGAACGTGGGTGGCTCTTAAAAGAGCCTTTGGATTAAAGCGCGTTCAAAATCCGGCTTTACTTGGAGCTGGTATACTTGGTGACTGCCTTGGTTCCCTCGGACACGGCGTGCTTGGCCAGCTCACCCGGCAGAAGCAGACGCACTGCGGTCTGGATCTCCCTGGAAGAGATGGTGGAGCGCTTGTTGTAGTGAGCCAAGCGAGAAGCCTCTCCAGCAATGCGCTCGAAGATGTCGTTCACGAAGGAGTTCATAATGCCCATGGCCTTGGAAGAGATACCGGTGTCGGGATGGACCTGCTTCAAGACTTTGTACACGTAGATGGCGTAGCTCTCCTTCCTGCTCTTTCTGCGCTTCTTGCCACCCTTGCCGGCGGTCTTTGTCACGGCTTTCTTGGAGCCCTTCTTTGGGGCAGGCTTGGCTGGATCAGGCATGTTGATATCTCGACTGTATGTTCGATAATCTGACGGCCCTCAAATTACCCGGTATATGTATCAAGTTTTATGCAAATAGAGGACTGCGTCATTTAAACACCCAAGGCCAAATTCTCTGTCAATTCCCTCCGAAACCAAAAACCCACACGGTTGGTCGTTTTGAATCGAAGGGGGCAGTGTCGAGAAGGTTAGCACCACCCACAGAAAATCGGTTTACAGTACACCACATCCTTTTGTTTCCTTTCCCTCACTTTTCTTCTGAATGACAGGAATCCTTCGAAATGTATGGAAAATACCAAGTCCCAAAAAATCATTAAGCGTTACAAATAACAATTACAGTTTTTCTCAGTCCCCTTGGACCATTACATAACAATGTATTCGTTAATCAACAAAACTGCAAAAAAAGGGGGGGGGGGGGGGGGGACTCTTCTTTACTGCACTGTGGCTTCTAGGCTACAGCATGCAAAAGGAAATGACAAATTTACAGTAAAATATGAGAAACACTGCTTTACTGTAAAAGTAAATCTTTCTATACATCCTGAGGCTCCTGTCTGTCAAGCCATTTGACAGATTCTGAAAACTAGTTATGACACCAACTTGTTTAAGACTTTAATGGCACACGCGACTTTTCAGCATGCCTTTTAGCCGTTTTGTTTCTGCAGAGGATTTCGTTTGATCATTTGTGAACCCTAAGTTTAGATTTACCTGACGTCGTTCTATAGCGCAGTCATGGGTCGCACTTTATACACACATGAGAGAGTATTATAGCAATTGTTCTGGCACTTCTTTGTTGTTTTCATATTAACACTTTCAAGGCTTTCCCTTGGCTACCACGGGATGAAGACTGCATTATAAGCGTCTCATGAGATGGAAATGCCCCAGTCTCTCAAATAGTACCGTGTCGTTCTCAGGCAACTGCGTGGCAGTGGTTTATGTATAGCCTTTCCATAATTCAGATAACCCTATACATACAGGAACACAACCTTTTTAAGAGAAACTGGGTGGCTCTTAAAAGAGCCGTTGTGTACAAGTCGAGGGAGAGATCTGATCTTTAACCACCAAAACCGTACAGTGTACGACCCTGGCGTTTCAGAGCATAGACGACGTCCATGGCGGTCACGGTCTTTCTCTTGGCGTGCTCGGTGTAAGTGACGGCATCACGAATCACGTTCTCCAGGAAAACCTTCAGCACACCACGGGTCTCCTCGTAGATGAGACCAGAAATACGCTTCACACCACCACGGCGGGCCAGACGCCTGATTGCAGGCTTGGTGATCCCCTGGATGTTATCACGAAGAACTTTGCGGTGACGCTTTGCGCCTCCTTTTCCAAGACCTTTACCTCCTTTACCTCTGCCGGACATCTTTCAAACTTCTTGCGAATGAGAGTTGCACGAATGTGAAGTGGCAATGACTAGCAACTCACATTAATTTACACAGAGAGGACCTTGTTGAAAACTACTAAGCACTGCCCCTTCACTCTCCCTCCTTTTTATGAATGGAGTGTGCGCGGGCATTTAGGCGAATATACGTCACCAACAAACGCCCACATCTGAGCTTCACCCCACCTTACAACGAAACAAAGTAGGAACGACATTGTTACTTTGCACAAGTGGAATGACATTGTTACTTTGCACAAGTGTTTTTTTTTATCACAATTCGACACAGGACAGGCATACATAAACCTTGTGTGGTCTCCAGGTCATACTGACCATTTTTATTTGTTTCTATAAGGGGGGAAACAAACTATACAAGAATAATGTTTTTTTCTGCCTGATGATGGCCTTAACATGTTAATGAAAAAGTAAATAATAAAATATATCCTCAAGCGGAGATTGTCGGGGTCTAAGGCAGAATGAAGGTGGAGGCTATAGTGCCCTCTATGGACCAAATTGTACAACATTTGATGTGCTTCCAGAGAATATAGTATTGACAGAGACTTTCTAATGAGGAGACACAGCACTCAAAAAATCCTCCATTGAAATGCATGGGGTTAGTTTGTAACGCCAATATGGCAGTTGTCTACACATACCCAACCCCTACCTCGGCAAAATAGTCGACATGTGAATACATTGAGCCAATCATGTGTTGTGTTGTGAATGCATTGAGTCAATCATGTGGCGTGTTGTGAAAACATAGTGCCATCATATGTTGTGATCTCACCGCTGGAGCAAGATTAGTGTCGTGAAGCCTTGGCACGCGGATTTCTGCCGAAATAGATGCCCGACAAGTGCCCAAAAAGCGTTGCAATATGGCCGCTGAGTGGAGGGACTTTTGACTAAAAGGACTTTGGGATTGATTGTGCTTACCAAGTTTGAATAGGATCGGACCTTTATAAGAAATTATATAGGCAATACAAACATTATAGGCCATGCATCAAAAGTGAATCTATGCATAACTATAAAATAGGAAAAGCCAATCTGCTAGACTTTGAACCGTATTTCGTGGGAATTGGACCATGGGTTTAGGGAAGGATAGATTAGTTTCACTAGATTAGTTTTGTGTTTTGAAAATGGCAGAAACATGTGAATGATGGAAACTTGTGTGGCTAGATGTATTCAATGTGGGAACTCTAAAGGAAGAAATGGAAAGAATAACTAGATGTACCGCAGAGCGGTAGAAAATATGACTGCCGCCCAGTCCAGCACATTTTTTCCACAAAAATAAATCACGCTGAAAGGCCTATATGATTCTAACTGTCTCACTAAATTGCATTATCCACACTCAATTCTCACTGGTATCTGCTAGACAACAAGTACCAAAACATGATTAGTTCATAGATTTCACATGTAAAATTGATTTTATACAACCCCACCCCCATCTTGCCTGTTCATAATTCTGAGAAATTCTTGAATTGTGTGCATGTGTGCATGTATATGTTTATGTTATGTGTGTGTGTGTGTGTGTGTGTGTGTGTCTGTGTGTGCGTGCTTGTGTGTGTGCCTGCGTATGTGCCTGTGCCTGTGCATGCATGCGTACATATGTCTACTGTGTGAGTATGTGTCATACGTATGATTACTGTGAATGTATGTGTGTGCATGTGTATCTGTTTATGCACATGTGTGCACATGGAATGGGTTAACATGACCCCTGGAGGCAAACATACGGAAAAAAATTGGTCATCCTAGGCCCTACAGTTCTCAAGATATTCACAGAAAACTGTGTCTGCCCTACCCTCCTTTCGGGGGGTCCAGTACAGCAGGGGGGCTATAGATCAAAACAAAAAACGATGGTTCCATGCTATCCATGTGGGGTTACATGCCCACCAAGTTTCGTGTACCCCGGTCTTTCAGTGTCCTGGGAATCCTTGTTGGTGTACGGTCACTAAATGTACACATACATTATTTTATTGTAAGGCCCCCCATGAACGAAAGTTCACAAAACTTGGCATGCATTCGGAGGGTGTCATAATGATCCTACACTTTCAATTTCGTGCAGTTTTGACCATGTCAGCCAGAGATATTGTGATGAAAACACCTAATTTTTTGCTTTTTAATTTTTAACTAGGTGGCGCTATACATGAAATAAGTGGTAATGGGATGGGTTGACATGCCCCTTAAGACCAACATACACAAAAAAGGTGGACCTCCTAGGCCCTACGGTTCTCGAGATATTCACAGAAAAATGTCTCCGGCCACCTACAGGCCAGTTGGTGTATAGTAACATAAATTAATTTATTGTGTGGCCCCCCATGAACGGAATTCCACAAAACTTGGCGTGCATACAGAGGGTGTCATAATGATCCTACACTTCCAATTACGTGCAGTTTTGACTATGTTAGGTCACAGATACCTTCAATTACAACACCTCATTTTTACTTTTTCGTGTTTAACTAGGTGGCGCTATACATGAAATGAGTGTTTATGGAATGGGTTGACATGGCCCCTTGAGATCAACATACAAAAAAAAAATGGTCCTCCTAAACCCTACGGTTTTCGAGATATTCACAGAAAACTGTGTCTGCCCTACCCTCCTTTCGGGGGTCCAGTCCAGCGGGGGGGCTACAGATCAAAACGAAAAACGATGGTTCCATGCTATCCATGTGGGGTTAGAGATTTTTTTTTTTATTTTTTTTCTTTTTCGCATGCCCACATTTCCGTCAATGATTCCCGGGACACTGAAAGACCGGGGTACACGAAACTTGGTGGGCATGTACCTCCACATGGATAGCATGGAACCGTCATTTTTCGTTTTGATCTGTAGCCCCCACACTGAACTGGACCCCCCGAAAGGAGGGTAGGGCAGACACAGTTCTCTGTGAATATCTTGAGAACTGTAGGGCCTAGGATGACCATTTTTTTCCGTATGTTTGCCTCCAGGGGTCATGTTAACCCATTTCATGTGCACACATGTGCACAAACAGATACACACTCACACACACATACATTCACAGTAATCATACGTATGACACATACTCACACAGTAGACATATGTACGCTTGCATGCACAGGCACAGGCACATACGCAGGCACACACACAAGCACGCACACACAGACACACACACACACACACACACACACACACATAACATAAACATATACATGCACACATGCACACAATTCAAGAATTTCTCAGAATTATGAACAGGCAAGATGGAGGTGGGGTTGTATAAAATGACTTTTACATGTGAAATCTATGAACTAATCATGTTTTGGTACTTGTTGTCTAGCAGATACCAGTGAGAATTGAGTGTGGATAATGCAATTTAGTGAGACAGAATCATATAGGCCTTTCAACGTGATTTATTTTTGTGAAAAAAATGTGCTGGACTGGGCGGCGGTCATATTTTGTACCGCTCGGCGGTACATCTAGTTTACACTATTTTGCCAACTCTCTGGCACACTTTCTCATGTGAAAACTGTTTTAGATAATTAGTTCACTTTGCAATCAGCCTAAGCACTATAAATAAGCCACAGGTAATGTACAATGGGTACGATGGAGTGAGCAGGAAGAGTGAGAAGAGAAAAAAACAGACAAAAAAAACAGTCTACATGTGGGGATATTGTCATGTCAGGCCTGGATACGTCATTCCAGAATATATTTTTCCCGGTGCCTTGGACTAGGACATTGCATGTGATGTAGACAGAATTTTGAGAGAGACGACCCGATGTAGACTGATTTGTTTTGTCTCAGTGAAATGCTATTTTGTGTTTTGACTTGGAAAAACACACTTGTGTTTGTTTTGATGTGTGTAAATAAACACTAATACTTGAAGTTGGGATCCCTGTATGTTTACAGAACTATGACAAAAGTATGACCTCAAACTGACATAGTCTACCATGTGCACAGAGAAAGCAAAAGCCAGATGTGTTTTTTATACATACCATCAGTGTGTTGTTGGCACATTGTGTGCTTACTATTGTGATGGCTTGTGTTTACTGTTAGATACGAAAACACCATTTTTACGAAGGTGTGAAGACTTAAGCAAGGTGTGTTAGCTTTTGCAAGAGAACTACAATGTTTTGCTGATTGGGTGAGAGGTTTTGCCATTTGTGTGTAGAGTTTTGCAAAAAAAAGCCATAGTTACAAAAAATGTGCTTAAGCAATCAGAAAACTAACTATGTAACTATGTAACTATGGCTTTTTTTGCAAAACTCTCAACATTTTTTGATATTTTATGCATTTTTGAAGGGGTTAAATAGGTTTTGTGGATAAATATGAAATTTGCTTCTTTGATTTTATTGCTTGTAAAGGGGAAGTGGATGTTATTACAAATATTTAACCATGCAGCATCGTCAAATATTTTCCCTATATCATTCTCCCATATCTTTCTCAACCCCACAAATGATGATGGGCCTTCTTTTGTCATAAGGTTGTAAAATATACTACTTTTTCCTTTTAAAGTTTCTGAAGAAAATAACAACTCCTCTAATTCAGATAATTCAAACCTTAATTGTTTTTCTTTAATAAATGCTGTGATAACGCTTCTTAGTTGTAAGCACTTAAAGAATAGTATGTCTGGGAGCTCAAACTGTAGCTTTAAATCCATAAATGATTTAATCTTGAAATCCATATTTAACATGTCTTTAAATTGTATTATACCAAAATTGGTCCACTGTCTTGTGTTAGATAAGGTGATTTGAGATCTAAGGTCTGGATTCAGAAATATAGGCGAATGGACAGAAGTAACAAAGGACATTCCCATTTTCTTTCTACACTTTTTCCAAGTTTGTAAGGTGTTAGCGACAGTAAAACAATTGTCGATGTTCTATGTTCTTAATTTTTTCAAAATGATTTATGAATATGAGGGAGCTAAGGGGCAGTGGTTCGACAAGTTTTGACTCAATATTCACCCACATTGATTCTTGAAATCATGGATTCTTTTATCCATGAAACTAGGTTCCTTATTTGGGCTGCAAAGAGTGTAGTTTTCTAGAAATAAATTATCCAATTCTGGGGTAATGAAAATGCCTAGGTACTTAAAACTTTTTGGAGTGGGGTTGAATCCACTCGAAGCAAGCATTTTTTCAGTTGGTGTCATGTGCAGAAAAATCGCATTGGACTTATTAAGATTAATCTTATATCCTGAGTATTTACCAAATTCGTTAACTGTATTTAGCAGATGAGGGACTGAGTACTCGGGATCTAAAATATATAAGAGAATATCGTCTGCAAATAGTGACATTTTGTGTTCAGTGGTATCCAACTTTAAGCCACGGATGTTACTATTACTTCTAATAAGTGTGGCGAGCGGCTCAATCATCATAGCAAAGAGTAAGGGTGACAATGGGCCTAATTTTATTAGTATCGGCAAAGTCCTCTTAGGGAAGTCCCTCCACTCGGCAGCCATATTGCAACGCTTTTTGGGCACTTATCGGACATCTGTTTCGGCAGAAATGTGCATATGCAAGCCATCTCGACACCAATCTTGCTCCAGCGGCGAGATCACAACACATGATTGGCACGATGTTTTCACAACACGCCACATGATTGGCTCAATGTATTCACAATACAACACATGATTGGCTCAATGTATTCACATAACGTTTTGGCGCGTTAAGAGTGGGGTATGTGTAGACAACTGCCATATTGGCATTACAAACTAATCCCATGCATATGGAGGATTTGAGTGCTGTGTCTCCTCATTAGAAAGTCTGTGATCTATCTCCTTCTAGACCATTGCCCCAATTCCCACATAATTAGGTACACATCATCTGCAGACCAAGCCTAAAAAATTTAGGACCAGGCTATAACAAATTGGCTTTTTCCGATTTTTGATTTGTCGCCTAGTTTTGAGTTACATGTCGATTAACATTTGGGCCATGGCCTATAATGATTCTATTGCCTATATCTTAACTTGTAAAGGTCCAATTCTATTCAAACTTGGTACACACAATCATTTCAGCATTCTTTGGACTGACACCGGATTTTGGAAAATTCTGTGCACAGGGGCCGCTGTCAATATCTTCAATATGTCCAATCTTATCCAAACTTGGTACATGTAATCAATACAACATTCTTCGGAGGCACACTGAATTTTGTGAAATTTTGTCCAATCGCTGCAAAAAGTCAAAATGTCCAATCTTATCCAAACATTCAGACAATCGATATGACATTCTTTGTATGCCCACAAAATGTCATAAAATTCTGTCCATGGGGGGGGGGGGGGATAACCCATAACCCATTTCTGACTGTAGGGGACGCTATAATAAGCAAATTTACGTTTGCTCATATTTCCAGAACCGTATGGATTTTTTGACTAATTATTCTTTCCATTTCTTCCTTTAGAGTTCCCACATTGAATACATCTAGCCACACAAGTTTCCATCATTCACATGTTTCTGCCATTTTCAAAACACAAAACTAATCTAGTGAAACTAATCTATCCTTTCCTAAACCCATGGTCCAATTCCCACGAAATTCGGTACAATTCACCTTCAAAGTCTAGCAGATTGGCTTTTCCTATTTTATAGTTATGCATAGATTCACTTTTGATGCATGGCCTATAATGTTTGTATTGCCTATATAATTTCTTATAAAGGTCCGATCCTATTCAAACTTGGTAAGCACAATCAATCCCAAAGTCCTTTTAGTCAAAAGTCCCTCCACTCAGCGGCCATATTGCAACGCTTTTTGGGCACTTGTCGGGCATCTATTTCGGCAGAAATCCGCGTGCCAAGGCTTCACGACACTAATCTTGCTCCAGCGGTGAGATCACAACATATGATGGCACTATGTTTTCACAACACGCCACATGATTGACTCAATGCATTCACAACACAACACATGATTGGCTCAATGTATTCACATGTCGACTATTTTGCCGAGGTAGGGGTTGGGTATGTGTAGACAACTGCCATATTGGCGTTACAAACTAACCCCATGCATTTCAATGGAGGATTTTTTGAGTGCTGTGTCTCCTCATTAGAAAGTCTCTGTCAATACTATATTCTCTGGAAGCACATCAAATGTTGTACAATTTGGTCCATAGAGGGCACTATAGCCTCCACCTTCATTCTGCCTTAGACCCCGACAATCTCCGCTTGAGGATATATTTTATTATTTACTTTTTCATTAACATGTTAAGGCCATCATCAGGCAGAAAAAAACATTATTCTTGTATAGTTTGTTTCCCCCCTTATAGAAACAAATAAAAATGGTCAGTATGACCTGGAGACCACACAAGGTTTATGTATGCCTGTCCTGTGTCGAATTGTGATAAAAAAAAACACTTGTGCAAAGTAACAATGTCATTCCACTTGTGCAAAGTAACAATGTCGTTCCTACTTTGTTTCGTTGTAAGGTGGGGTGAAGCTCAGATGTGGGCGTTTGTTGGTGACGTATATTCGCCTAAATGCCCGCGCACACTCCATTCATAAAAAGGAGGGAGAGTGAAGGGGCAGTGCTTAGTAGTTTTCAACAAGGTCCTCTCTGTGTAAATTAATGTGAGTTGCTAGTCATTGCCACTTCACATTCGTGCAACTCTCATTCGCAAGAAGTTTGAAAGATGTCCGGCAGAGGTAAAGGAGGTAAAGGTCTTGGAAAAGGAGGCGCAAAGCGTCACCGCAAAGTTCTTCGTGATAACATCCAGGGGATCACCAAGCCTGCAATCAGGCGTCTGGCCCGCCGTGGTGGTGTGAAGCGTATTTCTGGTCTCATCTACGAGGAGACCCGTGGTGTGCTGAAGGTTTTCCTGGAGAACGTGATTCGTGATGCCGTCACTTACACCGAGCACGCCAAGAGAAAGACCGTGACCGCCATGGACGTCGTCTATGCTCTGAAACGCCAGGGTCGTACACTGTACGGTTTTGGTGGTTAAAGATCAGATCTCTCCCTCGACTTGTACACAACGGCTCTTTTAAGAGCCACCCAGTTTCTCTTAAAAAGGTTGTGTTCCTGTATGTATAGGGTTATCTGAATTATGGAAAGGCTATACATAAACCACTGCCACGCAGTTGCCTGAGAACGACACGGTACTATTTGAGAGACTGGGGCATTTCCATCTCATGAGACGCTTATAATGCAGTCTTCATCCCGTGGTAGCCAAGGGAAAGCCTTGAAAGTGTTAATATGAAAACAACAAAGAAGTGCCAGAACAATTGCTATAATACTCTCTCATGTGTGTATAAAGTGCGACCCATGACTGCGCTATAGAACGACGTCAGGTAAATCTAAACTTAGGGTTCACAAATGATCAAACGAAATCCTCTGCAGAAACAAAACGGCTAAAAGGCATGCTGAAAAGTCGCGTGTGCCATTAAAGTCTTAAACAAGTTGGTGTCATAACTAGTTTTCAGAATCTGTCAAATGGCTTGACAGACAGGAGCCTCAGGATGTATAGAAAGATTTACTTTTACAGTAAAGCAGTGTTTCTCATATTTTACTGTAAATTTGTCATTTCCTTTTGCATGCTGTAGCCTAGAAGCCACAGTGCAGTAAAGAAGAGTCCCCCCCCCCCCCCCCCCTTTTTTTGCAGTTTTGTTGATTAACGAATACATTGTTATGTAATGGTCCAAGGGGACTGAGAAAAACTGTAATTGTTATTTGTAACGCTTAATGATTTTTTGGGACTTGGTATTTTCCATACATTTCGAAGGATTCCTGTCATTCAGAAGAAAAGTGAGGGAAAGGAAACAAAAGGATGTGGTGTACTGTAAACCGATTTTCTGTGGGTGGTGCTAACCTTCTCGACACTGCCCCCTTCGATTCAAAACGACCAACCGTGTGGGTTTTTGGTTTCGGAGGGAATTGACAGAGAATTTGGCCTTGGGTGTTTAAATGACGCAGTCCTCTATTTGCATAAAACTTGATACATATACCGGGTAATTTGAGGGCCGTCAGATTATCGAACATACAGTCGAGATATCAACATGCCTGATCCAGCCAAGCCTGCCCCAAAGAAGGGCTCCAAGAAAGCCGTGACAAAGACCGCCGGCAAGGGTGGCAAGAAGCGCAGAAAGAGCAGGAAGGAGAGCTACGCCATCTACGTGTACAAAGTCTTGAAGCAGGTCCATCCCGACACCGGTATCTCTTCCAAGGCCATGGGCATTATGAACTCCTTCGTGAACGACATCTTCGAGCGCATTGCTGGAGAGGCTTCTCGCTTGGCTCACTACAACAAGCGCTCCACCATCTCTTCCAGGGAGATCCAGACCGCAGTGCGTCTGCTTCTGCCGGGTGAGCTGGCCAAGCACGCCGTGTCCGAGGGAACCAAGGCAGTCACCAAGTATACCAGCTCCAAGTAAAGCCGGATTTTGAACGCGCTTTAATCCAAAGGCTCTTTTAAGAGCCACCCACGTTCTCTTTGAAAAGTAATTCCAATATAAACAGACTACACTGCATTCATTAGCATTTATGTCCATGTCCATCATGTCATATATGTCTGTCCATATTTTGCCACGGCTGCGTCATCCTCCAAACGGCCGTCAAGGGACCGAATGGACTCCTCGTGTGGTTTGGAGAGAAACGCCACGATAGTGGGAGAAACATTGACCAGGCCAGGATAGTTGTGCTCATTCGCTGGAACATTAAGACCGGGTATACACAGGGGCGAATATGACAAGTTAACTAAAAGCTATGAACCCTGCAGCTGTGTTGTGCTGGTCTCATTTGTGTATTTGCTGTAGCCTACTATACTAACTGGTGTTGAATGTCAATAATAAATAAAGTCGACCTGACATTTCAACTTCATTCCCGAAATTTCGAGTTTAATGTCAGTATGTCGAGTTTGTGGCCCCGTCGTAGAGGAGCCCTGTACGAAGTCCAAAACTTCCAAAACTTATATTCGTGTAAAAGGGACATGACTACATTATGTGTGAGGAATCTTCCGAGAGTGTAGATTGTTTAACTTGCACGTGTTGGCAAGAGAGCTCAATACTAGCATTACATTTAGCGATCAATACGCGACAGCTACTCATTAGAAAATACCGAACCATGTAAATAATAGAATAGTAAGGCTAAACAATCAAGAACCAATTTAACCAAGACATGTGGAAACCGGCTTTTTTTTCTAGGTTTGGGTGGCTCTTAAAAGAGCCTTTGAATTTTTAGTTCTTGACTTCAAAACCACTTAAGCACGCTCCCCACGGATACGACGAGCCAGCTGGATGTCCTTGGGCATGATAGTGACTCTCTTGGCGTGGATGGCGCACAGATTTGTGTCCTCGAACAGACCGACGAGGTAAGCCTCGCTAGCCTCCTGAAGAGCCATGACAGCAGAGCTCTGGAAGCGCAGATCTGTCTTGAAATCCTGAGCGATTTCCCTGACCAGACGCTGGAAGGGCAGCTTGCGGATCAGCAGCTCAGTGGATTTCTGATAACGACGGATTTCTCTCAGAGCCACGGTGCCAGGCCTGTAACGGTGAGGCTTCTTCACGCCACCGGTGGCAGGTGCGCTTTTACGCGCAGCCTTGGTAGCGAGCTGCTTCCTCGGAGCCTTGCCTCCGGTAGATTTGCGGGCAGTTTGCTTTGTTCTGGCCATTGCTCCGTATTCTTCGGAATTGAACAGTATGAACACAACGGCAGAACTTGGGTATATAAGGCCTACGGTCTCAGCCTGCCCCCCTGTCTACGTCAGGTTGTTGGTCTCCGCTGATTGGTCATCCGAGTGCCGCCTGAAATTCAAAATACAAAGCCCACCCTCGTAATGGCCTATATCATTGTGTTGATTGACTATTCATAAAACCTCTTAAATTTAAAGGACAAATAAAAGAAATATACTGAAACATTCCATCGGTCAGTGCATATAGCCTGTTATAGAAACAATTACATCAATCAATTAACCTGTTAGTCAAGTCCAAACACAAATATGAACTAAGGTAGCTTGTATTTGCTACGTTAAAGCCTAAAAGAACTGCTTGTTTATGAACCCAAACTACCATTGATGTGCCTTACTTTTTATATATCATTGAGGGAATACGTTACAAGACTGCGTTTCACCTGCAATCACCTTGAACTATAAGGGCCCAGGAATATCTCGCAGCCTTTCATGATTAACTAAGAGTCCGGAATGATAAATGAAAGGAGAACAGTTTACATTCTTCAACCGGACATTTGTCTTATCAGTTACTTAAGTGCCGACATTTTATTGGGGTAAGAGTGGTCAAGTATTGACAGGAAAATGAGCGTCTTTACTCATTTTTTATTTGGGTGAATACATATTTTCGACGTTACAGAAAACACGTTAACGGCGAAGGTAGCTTGGAATTATTATTTTTTTGTATGGGTATTTGGGTGGCTCTTAAAAGAGCCTTTGTTTCTGAAACTTAGGGGAGCAGGTTTACTTGGACTTCTCAGTCTTCTTGGGCAGCAGCACAGCCTGGATGTTAGGCAGCACACCACCCTGAGCGATGGTCACTCCGCCGAGCAGTTTGTTCAACTCCTCGTCGTTACGCACAGCCAGCTGCAAATGGCGCGGAATAATACGAGTCTTCTTGTTGTCACGGGCAGCGTTGCCGGCCAACTCCAGGATCTCAGCAGTCAGGTACTCGAGCACAGCAGCCAAGTAGACCGGTGCACCAGCGCCGACACGCTGAGCATAGTTGCCTTTACGCAGCAGCCTATGCACACGGCCCACGGGGAACTGAAGTCCAGCCCTGGAAGAACGAGTCTTGGCCTTTGCTCTGGCCTTGCCGCCGGTTTTGCCTCTACCGCTCATTTTTCAGTAGGTGTTGAGAGTTCGTCTGAATACTCAAATGCTGAGTGGTGGAAAGGCATGTCTTATTATGCCACACCAGCGCGGTGCTACTCCGTGCCTCAGTGGATGAGAACAAAATGGTGAGAGCCAATCAACGTGTAGTTCGTTGCGTGACATCACTTTGAAATCTATTTGGCGCGCATAACACTTCCACCTTCCTTTTAGCCCAGCAGCTCAATCACAAATAAAGTTAACGCATGGCATAGTAGAGAAGTAATATCCTAGGTAAAGTTACAGCGAAGTTTCCAGAGGTTCAACTTAATACCCAGTAAACCAACGAGGCTTCCTGAGATACACATTTGGCACTGGTACTGGCTATTCCAATGTAACAAGCTGAAATTGTTGTATTGCAAGGTTTTGGATACTCTGTTTCATGTTTGGATGCACCTGTTGCATTAGATAGAAGTCATGTTGTGTTACCGTAATACATTACCTAATATGTATTTTAAAATTGCATACACAACCCATTAGGCATAGGGGTAAGATGAGCCACTCCTTTTTCTAGGAAACCGTAAACACGTCGTATAATGTGGCAGCATTTTACGGAAGAGGGAATCATTCCTTACAATCTGTGGAAAGGTACAGCACATGACAAATGTGTTAAAAAAAAAAACGTGTAAAATATTCGTTTTGCTCTCCAAGTGGATTCCATTCATGTCTGGAGTTAGGGTTATTTAGAGAAAACGTGAATAGAACATTCAGATGCATTACCCCTCAATGGGTGCCCTCATAATCTATGCTGAGGGCTACACAAAATCATAAATGTTACCGTGGCTTGTTGTGAGAAGCATTTTCTTTCAAAATTGTGGTTGCGGGGTTAGATGGGCCACCCAGGCTGGGGTAAGTTGAAATAACTAGTACATTAGTGAATTGCCTACACACTAGGCTACTTGATATCACTCGCTTTGGTTTATATATCCCTGTCGGATAGCTTCTACACTCATTCATTTGCTCCATGACGCAGTAGGGGTTTTGTGAGCTATGGTGAACAAATGCAGGAGCTGAGTATGATTGTGTATTCGCAAACAGAATTCGTTCTGCCTACCAGCAGGCACTAACGGAATAAAAGCATTCAGAGAGCCTTTGGGTGGCTCTTAAAAGAGCCGTTTGTACAAATGGTGAAAAAGACAGAATGCGCAAACATTTACTTCTTCTTGGGTGCAGCCTTTTTGGGTTTGGCAGCTTTAGGCTTAGCCGCTTTGGGTTTCGCTGCCTTTGCTTTCTTAGGGCTCTTCGCTGCCTTCTTGGGGGCAGCGGGCTTCTTTGCTTTCTTCGGGCTCTTCGTTGCCTTTTTCGGTGTGGCGGGCTTCTTGGCTGCTTTCTTCGGAGACTTTTTGGCGGCCGCGGGCTTCTTGGCTGCTGCCTTCTTGGGCTTCTTTGCCGCGGCAGGTTTCTTCGCTGCAGGCTTTTTGGCTTTAGGAGCTGCCTTCTTTACCGGCTTCTTTTCCACTGCCTGTTTCTTGTTCAGCTTGAACGAGCCGGACGCGCCGGTCCCTTTAGTCTGAACCAGAGTTCCCTTGGTGACCAAACTCTTGATGGCCAGTTTGACACGAGCGTTGTTCTTCTCCACATCGTACCCACCAGCCGCCAGGGCTTTCTTCAGCGCAGCCAGAGAGACTCCTTTCTTCTCTTTGGAAGCAGAGATGGCCTTGACGACGAGCTCGCCCACACTTGGGCCAGTTTTCTTGGGTCGGGGCGCCTTCTTCTTGGGGGCCTTTGCTGGGGCCGCAGCGGGGGCTGGAGCTGTTTCTGCCATTGTATCGTTTAGGTTTCACGCACAGACTACTCAAGGGATCGGAGAGAGTTAATGACTGCTAAAGCCGGTGGGCAGGACTTAAAATTAACATGAGAACCATTTAGTCTCAGCAGAGTGAGAGCTGTCCCGGCCTTTCTGTGGCGAAGAGATCACTTGTGTTTTCTTTACACACTTCTTTGTAAGAAATATGAGTAACGACACGACATTTACCAACAAGACGATGTCTGTTGTGAAGAGCACAGCCTGCACGTCAAAAAGAATATATGGGGGCTTTGATCGCCCTTTATCACTTTTGAAACAAACTGAGAACGTCGGACCTCTAGGTGGAGAGGTTGCAGTCAGTCTAAGTTTTGTGAGGAAATCATGCACATAATAATAGTAAAACCGCGTAATACGTCGACAAAGAAGTGCCTGAGACCAAGACATGAGTCTTTATCACTGATTTTACGTGTTAAAATGTGTTTTTTGCGAAGGTGTACTTTCCAATCGGGAGCTTTATGGACACTGCGAAACACAATCCACAAACACGAAACACACGCATACATACCACATAGGTCTAAATATTATAGGACCAATTTATGGGAAACATACGTGATGTGGCGATATTTGTTAATTTTGCTTATGCAGACATATGACCAAGACTGAATTACAATAGAATAGCCTATATGTTTCTAACACACTGGCTTAGACTATTCTTTGGACTGCCAATATGCCCTGTTGTGGGGAGCACATTGTACAGTTGCGTTTTGCCTGTTTATTACGAGTAGGCAATATATTCATCGGGTTTAGATAACATCTTGTACCATCTCTCCTGGACCCAAAGTAACTCTTTCGTTGCCGTCCTTTTCCTCCTCCTACTTCTTCACATCCACGTCGTATTCTTCATTCTCCTCTAATTCTTACTCTTCTCACTCTTCCTGCTCCCTCCATTGTACCCATTGTAAATTACATGTGCCTTATTTATAGTGCTTAGGCTGATTGCAAAGTGAACTAATTATCTAAAACAGCTTTCACATGAGAAAGTGTGCCAGAGAGTTGGCAAAATAGTGTAAATAATAGCCATGCATGTGTATAGATTTGCTAGGAGTGTGTTGATCATTTGAAAATTGAGTGTAAAGCAGTGAGTTGTGTTTACAGTTCCGCAAAACGAGCTGTGCAGTGGATTGTGCCTACAGATGTGCAAAGTGTGTGTTACAAAATTGCCAACTGAGTGCAAAGCAGTGTTTGTGCTTTTAGTTTTGTGAACTCAGTGAGTGGTTTTGCTATAAGTATTAATAGTTTTAGAAATTGTGCTATAAGAATCACGGTTGTGTTTAAGCATTCAGAAAAAAACTGTAACTTATTCTGACAACCATGAGGCTCCTTGACTTTGTTAACACATCTGAATACAAAACACAAATTTTGCTATTTTTTTTATAACAATTTGAGTGTTAACTTTAGAACACCCATGTGTATTTCTGGTCAAAAATGACCGGCCATTAGAAATGAATGGCTGAGAAAATGGTCAGTGTATAAAATAGAGTCCAGGCACATACTTATTGATCAGATGGACTGTATATGTGCTTCAGTACATTAAA
Organism: Alosa sapidissima; assembly: GCF_018492685.1. NCBI lineage: Eukaryota > Metazoa > Chordata > Actinopteri > Clupeiformes > Clupeidae > Alosa > Alosa sapidissima. The sequence goes on along the minus strand of NC_055965.1, from coordinate 16,531,159 downwards.
ACGCACACACAAACACACCCTCTTTGCTTCTATGCCAGCGCCCACTGGAACCTCCAATTAATCTTTCCCTTTCTGACTTGTATGAGCTCAGGTCAGTGAGGCCTGTAGGCCATACATAGCAAATGGTATAGCAAAAAGTACAAAACTGTTCATTTTAAATAGAATACAAGTTTATAAAGGTCACAACACACTTAGATGGAGTGATGTAACGGAATATGTTACAAATTACATTTTAGGGCATGTATTCTGTATTCTGTAACTGATTACATTTTAAAAGTATTCTTCCCAACACTGACTATCATATGCATTTGTCATGTATACAGACCTTACTGTCCTGTATTGACCCTAGGCAGATGGGTCAGGCCCTTGAGTCGTGGATCTGCTCGAGGTTTCTTCCTATATGTATCTCCAATTCTAGGGAGTTTTTCCTCGCCCCTGTTACCCATGGGCCTCTCTCTTTCTTTTCTTTTCTTCCTTTCTTTCCTTTTTCTCTGATTGCCTACATTCTGTAAAGCGCCATGATACATGTGTAATGTTTTGGCGCTCTATAAGCACAATAAATTGAAATTGAACATTAGATGATAAAATACGTGTTACTATGGATTTTTAACAAGTTATAATGCGGCAGTGATTTTTGAACAGGGAACACAAAACTAGTAGGCCTAAACATTAAAACTAACACAAAAGCAGGGTTAAGCATTTCAGGCAAATTGTCAGACAGTATTGGTGAAAATGCAGTGTTAGGCCATAGATATATAAATGTTCAAATAACTTAAAATTAAACAGTAATACAATTTGTAACAGTAACGGTTACTTTGAAGTGCAAGGGACGGTCCATCTGAACCAGCACCGCCCACAGAATGTCCCCACACTTCCCTGACTTTTGTCATCTTCCCTCACTTTTAGACAGTACTTTTTAGAGCTACTCTGAAAACAATAAAAATGACTCCACTCCACACATCCACTCCAATCATTGACAGTCAGAGTCAACTTTCAGGCAAGGTCTAGGCTACTTAATTTCAACAACATGAAATGTAAAGTATGCTTCGGATTAACCGAATCTCATTTATTGTTGTTTAGCTGTCCGTTATACAATTGTAGCGCGTGTGTGTGTGTGTGTGTGTGTGTCTATTGTTGTGTCTTTCTTTACATCTGTGCGTCTCATTGTGTCTTTGGGTCAAACATCTTGTTAAGGATGTAAATGTGTAGGGGTATGTTGGCATGTCTACCGAATGATTTATTCATTTTGTCATTATCAAGTTAAGGGCATACAGTATCAGTCAGAAAAAAAAAAAAACATTACACACACACAAGGGTTAAGTGTGCCTGTCCTGTGTTGAATTGTGATAAACAAAACAAAAAACAACAGCTGTCCAAAGTATCAATGTCGGTCTTACTTTTGTTCTTGGTTACTTTGTGAAACTCAGAAGTGGGCGTGTCTCGGTGACGTATATTCGCCCGCGCAGACTCCATTCATAAAAAGGAGAGCGAATGAAGGGGCAGTGCTTAGTAGTTTTCAACGAGGTCCTCCCTGTGGAAGCTAGTACGAGTTGCGACAGATTGCTGTTTCATATTCGTACAAGACTCCGTCGCAAGAGGTCTGAAAGATGTCTGGCAGAGGTAAAGGAGGCAAAGGTCTTGGAAAGGGAGGCGCAAAGCGTCACCGCAAAGTTCTTCGTGATAACATCCAGGGGATCACCAAGCCTGCAATCAGGCGTCTTGCCCGCCGTGGTGGTGTGAAGCGTATCTCTGGTCTCATCTACGAGGAGACCCGTGGTGTGCTGAAGGTTTTCCTGGAGAACGTGATTCGTGATGCCGTCACCTACACAGAGCACGCCAAGAGAAAGACCGTGACCGCCATGGACGTCGTCTATGCTCTGAAGCGTCAGGGTCGTACACTGTACGGTTTTGGTGGTTAAAGATCAGATCTCTCCCTCCATTTCTACGCAAAGGCTCTTTTAAGAGCCATCCACTTCCTCATAAAAGCTTGTGTTCCTATAGGGTAATTTGAATCACGAAAGCTATAAGCTTGGGGCAGCCGCGCTTCGGACTTGTAACCGGAGGGAGAAGCGGCTGAAGGGGCCCTTGAGCAAGGCGCCTAACCCTTCACTGCTCCCCAAGCGCCGCTGTTGTAGCAGGCAGCTCACTGCGTCGGGATTAGTGTGTGCTGAGTGTTTCACTAATTCACGGATTGGTATAAATGCAGAGACCAAATTTCCCTCACGGAATCAAAAGAGTATCTACTTATACTTAAATAGAGGTACTTTTTATCCAGAAGAAATTTACAGTTTTTCTCAATAGCTAAAACACGATTTCTGAAACCTTGCTTTGTTTTGTTAAAACATTAAACAGAAAACCTCATCTTCAAGCACTATTTACAAAACATCTGACTCTTTGTAAAAATCAAATCATAAACAAAGAGAACAAAATGATAGTATCAAGCGGTCAGTAAGCAATAGGCCTACACCAAAAAGTAGAGTATAGTTTTCAGGGAGAGGTACAAAAATCAAAACAAATAGATCAGAAATTACTACTTTGCTTTGCTCTTTGCATTTTTTTGTTCTTCCTCCTTGTACTCCTATTTTTACAGAAGGCTACTGTACCCTGCATCTCACAAACTTATCCTTCGATTCTTGTTCTTTGTTGATATGAACCTGTCAAAATCTATTGAACATTCAGTACTGTGAACAAATGGAAAGCACAATGTTCAGGGCCACACAATTTGTTGATTCTACAGTATACAACACACTCAGGGATGGGCACAAATACATCAAAATGTATTTCCAAATAAAATACCAAATACCCACCTTAAAAAAATATCATAATAAGCTACAAAATACAGCAGCCAAAAAATGTATCAAAATAAAATACTGTGTTTTTGTATTTTCAAAATACTACAAAATACTTTTCTAAAAGCCTTTTTCGTCTATCCCTTCACTTGTACACTACCTGGAAAAACATCATCACTGTCTTTCCATTCATTTTGAAATGTTCTTGTGAGATCCTACTAAAAAGCAAATTGCACATAGGGCCTTCTGATAATATTGCAACATTGAACATAGGCTATGTGATTGCTCGAAATGTTATTTAAAATACAGAACTAGTTCTAATATATTTAGTGGCTAGGCAGAGGCACCAAAAGTGATGAAAAGTTTAAGAGTGAACAGAACATTCGGCATGGCTTTGAGTATTTTGTGCTGCTCTGATAGTCCACTTGTATTGACTGTTAGTCTACTGTTTTTGAGTTTGGAGATGTATGTTTTGCAGAGACAGGCTATGAATGCCGACTCCACAACTGTTGCACTTCCCAGCCAGTTGGTGTAATAGATTGCCCACTATGAGTCAGTGACAATAACTCAAAGACAAACAATCCAAACGGATGACTTATTTAGAAATTTAAACTAGGTAGCATTGTAACCTTTTAAGTTATTTAACACCATGATTACCACACGTATGGTGCGTTTCATCACAGTTGAATAATTTTGTAAACACCTGAAACTGGTGTGTGCACAGCCTCTATCAATGTAAATACAAAAAAAGTAAAAATAAATAATAAAAAATAAGGTTGTCACATTAATACCATCAAATCAGTTAAGGCTAGAAGCCAATTATTATGACACTATCATTTCTTATTTAAAATGTTCAAAATGGAAAATGTCCTTGTTTGAGGTATATTGTCAAGTTACCATAGCACTGAAATATTTCACAGGTCAGAGAACATAGACAAATTTAAAGTCTAGAAAAAAAAAACGTATAACAGAAACTTACTTACTTACTGCACGTTTTGCCTCCTGCCAAGTAGGGCAGCAACAAAGGTTCTCCACTCTGGTTGGTTCTGGGCTGTTTTCTGGACACCTTCCCATGCCGGGCTCACAGATTTAATTTCCTCTTCTACCGTGCGCCGCCAGGTGTTCTTGGGTCGTCTTCTCTTTCTTCTCCCTTCAGGTGTCCAGCGGAGGGCTATTCTTGGGATGCTGTCCTGCTCTCTTCTCAGAACATGTCCAATCCAGTTCCAGCGCCTCTTTGTTATAATACTATCCATGCTGTCTTGTTGGCATCTAGTCAGTAGATCTTCGTTGGATATCTTATTGGGCCAAAAATTTCGACATATCCTTCGTAGACTTTTTGTGTCGAAGACTCACAGTTGACACAGGTCGCTTGTTGTCATCCTCCAGCATTCTGCTCAATACAGGAGGGAGGATAGCACACAACTCTGATATATCCTCAGTTTTGTCTTTGTTCTATATTGCTGTGACTTCCATGTGTTGTTCAACATTCTGAACGCATTCCTGGCTTTATTGATTCTGTTTTTTATGTCATTGTGTGCACCCCCATCAAATCTTACAGTACTGCCAAGGTAGGTGAAATCCTTTGTTGTTGTTAGAACTTCTCCGTACACAAGGATTGGTGGTGGATCTGAGACGTTTATAGTGCCATCACCTCCGATTTCCTCTGATTAATTTTCAGGCCAACTTGCCGTGCAAAGCAGCCGAGACGTGTGAGACTAGAGCTAAATCGTCAACAAAATCCAGGTCTTCTAACATTGAGAAGAGGGTCCATCTTATGCCTCTTCCTTTTTCTTCTGTTGTGCGACGCATCACCCAGTCTATAACGATGTTAAAGATCAGTGCTGACATCACACATCCTTGTCTGACTCTTGATGAGGTCGACTATGTGCTGTGGTGTGGGATTCCATACATCCTTAAGATGTTCCAGAGGCCTTCACGGTGTATGACGGCGTATAATTGCCTCTGCCATCCTGGGCATTGTTCTATAATATTCTGCAGTGTAAATATCTGGCCAATGCATCCCCTTCCCTTACAGAAACCTGCCTGTTCATTCCTGAGCTTCTCATCCACGGCCTCTGTAAGACGCTGCGCAATGATTTTTGTCATGATTTTACTTGGTATTGATAGGAGTGTGATCCCGCACCAGTTGTTACAATCTCTTAAATTGCCCTTTTTTGGTATCTTTATGATAACTCCTTCCAGCGGTCCTTCCAGAGTGGTTGGAGTATTTTGGCGGTTAAATCTGGATCTGTTTTGAAGAGCTCTGCATTCAGGTTATCTTTTGTCCTGAGGCTTTTCCATTTTTAGGGACTTAATGGCTGCGACCATTTCAGCTTTTGTTGGAGGTTCTATGCCATATGTCCAGGTCATTCCCTGCATGCTGAAAATCAGGTTCTATTGTGGGTGCTGGTCTGTTTAGAACTTCCTTAAAGTCCTCTGCACAACAGGCTTCTTGCTGTGACTCATTTCTCAGTAGTTGCCCCTTTTTGTCTACTATTGGTGTCTCAGTTGTTAATTTGTGTTTGCCACTCACTATTTTGGTGATCTTATAAACTTTCCCTTGTTCCCCTTTTCCGAGCTGCCTTTTCTGCTTGTCTTACAAGATCTTCTAGATATGCACGCTTGTCAGCTCTGGCTTTCCTTCGCACTGCTTTGTTGGTCTCTTAATTTCTAATGAAAAACAAAATTAAGACTTTGAAGTGGCCTAGTTAAAGTCCTGACCTGAATCGTATTGAGATGCTGTGGCAAGATAGCCTGGGTGTTCCCATGCTGCCTTGCGCGCGATTTGATTCACGCTGCTAAGGCAGCCTGGAGACCATGGAGCAAATTTTCGCCTGAGATAGGGAACCAATCACAGAACAGGGGGGAAAGCAAGACGATGATGAGCTATGCACAAACGCATTTGATAGACATCTGTGGCACCCAATAAACGGATCTGGGCATTTTTTTCAAATACGAGAAAATGAACGTTTGGTTCCCAGACCACGTCTCATTGAGAAGTGGTGGCGCTAGCCAGGCTAGTAGCAAGAACTTAAAAAGGCAGTTCATGCTCAAACCCTCCAATGTGGCTGAATTACAACAATTATAATATAATCGTTCCTCCCCCTGTTCTCTTCCTGGCCCCTATTTCACTTGCCTATCTCACCAAGGAAGCTCATAATTATAAGGCTGTGGCCCATCAAAGGCATTCTTGTTGTTTATAATCTCCTCTGAGTCTGTGTCAGGATTCATTACACCATTCATTGAACTTGACCTGTTTGCCCTCTCTTACCTCACTTCCGGTTATTGATTTATAGATGCGGAATTATTTTCTTACAATATGTTGTTTCTAGTCTAGTTAGAATGTTTTGTAAGACTGCTATGCACGCTACATGTGCAAAACAGTGGCAAAGTTTATTATTAACGATGTTGAGCGAAATGAGACAGACAAATACACTTTGTTCCCCTTTATTTTTAACGTGTTTCAGAAAAAGGAAACTGAAAGATGTGAAAAAGAAACAAAATACAAATTAGGCCTATGTAAAAATAGATGTTTGAATGCTGCAGCTGGTTGGGGGCTGTAGAGCTGCTTGAGAGTGAATGAGAGCAAACTGGAATGGGAGGAGGAGCTTGGTCTTGCTGGAATGCTGCTGGTGGGCTTCTGCTGGTCTAGATGATCCTTTGTTGATGCCAGAAGTCCTTCTTAATTTGGATCAGCGACTATGTAGGGATGGTGCATTGCTTAAGGCACATTTTTAAAAATGTTACGGTTTGTGTGTAGACCAGTATTCATTATTGCATTTTTCCAGCTTGGATGTTCACTTCAATGAATATTTCTGGGGGGGGACACAAGGACACATTACTAAGACATTTCCTTCCGGATTCTCTGAGGTTTAATAAGTAGAGATGTTGGCCAATTTTTGACAATGATAGATAAATGCTGTGTTAATGGTGTCCTCCAATGGTTTGCACCCACTTTTTTTGGCATTTGTTGATGACGTCCCTGACAGTGCCTTGATCTCTCTGAGGGGCGAACCTGTCCACCATCTTGATAAGGTCAGGATGGGAAGCCAAGAATGCCAGCGTGTTACGGGCATGGGTCCTGTTTTAGACACAAACAATACAACAACACCAATTTATTTACAATAAATTAATAATGACAGCATTAAAACAACATTGTGATGTTTTTTATATGTTAAATTAACATTCAAAATATGTTTGATGCCACATTTTTTTTTTCATAGGCAGAACTGCCTATTTTTATTTATGTTTTCTGAATATAACATATGTTACTAACTCTTCATTGTGTTTTCACAGTGGTAAACATACAATTTCAAATCCACGACACTGACAGAAAATTCTATGTAGTATTGATATATGACATGACATGACTTTTGGATATCACATAATAAATTGATTGTTAGGTTCGGTTGGCTGAATTGTTATTTATAAACAAGAAGTAGCACTCCCACCTGACTTCCTGTGCACTGTCGAGGGCCAGACAGCTGATGGAGTGGATAAAGCGGTCAGTCAGGTTCTTTTTGCCAGACAAGACGCGGGATGCCCCCATGACCTCTGCCAGTCTCTCCAGGAACTGTGCAGTGGTCTTCCTCACGGCCGCATTACGGTGCCTAAGAAGTAGAGAACCATTGAGACAAACCAAGGGAAACAGAGAGCCAGAGAATGAGTAAGCCAGAGAACCAGACCAGACAAAGAACCATATAACCTGGAGAGCCATGTGTGAAACCAGGTGAAACAGAGATCTAGGTAACAGTTGTTGAGGACTAGTAGAACCATTAGTATCAGCAGTATCACAGAGAACCAATAAACTTCAGAAAGTCTGAAGTAAAGGCTCATCAGGGTTCTCTGTCCCCCTCACCTGAGCCCTGTGTTGATGAGGGCGTTCATGCTGCGAGAGGGGGTAACGTTGAGCACCATGTACCCCAGTGCCAGCTCCATGTCCTCCCTGATGAAGCCGCTGGCCTCTCCAGCTTTCGGCAGCAGTGTCTGGGCTGTGCCCTCGGCCTCCGTGTCCATGCCTCGCCCCAGGTGAGCGTGCAGGTGGGCCAGGGTCACCATGGCAGCGCGGGAAACCATCGAGCGCAGGTTCTTCACCTGGGTGTGTTGAGAAAGGTAGAATGACAAAATGTTGCAAGCCGTCTCAAAAATACATAGAACACAAAGAAAGTTTGTTACAATGGTGTTCTCATACTGTCTATAAAAATGAGTCCCAGGCCCAACATGCATACATTATAGAGGCACCAAGACGAGTAAGCTTATTGAAACTGTGCAGTATAACTGAGTCATCTGAATACATATTCTCGGGCCTGAAACAGAACAAATGCAACATGAGCTCTAGCTTGTTTTCCAGCAGAGAGCCTCTGACCTCGTGGTAGACGGCCAGACACACATCATGCAGCCTGGGCAGCAGCACCTCAGCGTGGTGTTGGGACAGAGACCTGATGGAGATCAGGGCCTCGATCTTCTGCTGCCTGCAGAAACAACAACACACACAATTTAGAGGAGCATATGACTTTAGCAGTCTATTTTCAGCTTAGCTCTAAAGTGTAAAGACCTTGCATAGGGTAGACTGTCTTCAATTAAAGACACTCTTTGAACACAAATAGGTCATTTGCATGTATCTTAGCTGAAAACCTATAATTTGTCTCAAGTAAATATGTTAAAGTAGCTTATCATAGCCAATAGCCTATAATTTGTATAGAGTTAATGTGTTAGGCTAGCCTATTTTAGCTATACTCCCACCAGTCATCCTCTCTGAGCAGCCTGAAGGCCTGCAGGATGGCCTCCTCGGGACAGGACACAGGGGGCAGCTTGGCCAGCTCAGGGAGCTCCCTGATCTGCTGGGTGTTGCTTGTTTGCTTCTCTATCACTCTCTTCTTCTTCACCTCCTTACACTCCCTCACTTCCTCCTTCCCTGCCAGACACTCCACTGACTTTTGCTCTGGGAGGTCAAAGGTCAAATCTGTTTGCAAATTATGCTATGCACTGATGTTTAAGTATTGTTAAGTTGTCAAGACTGTATAAGATGGTCTGCATGTGCTCCATGGGTCTGCACTCATGCGTTATAAAGTTTGATTTGTAGATCCTATTCTTGTGTTGCAACCAAAGCTATATCAGACAATACGATCAGTGTGTGTGAGTGAGTGTGTGTGTGTAAGAGGGGTTAGGGATATCTAACTTTACTGACTTCACTGCTCACCTGTCACAGCAGTGGCCACACTAACTGAAGCCGTCTTCTTGAGGCGGGGTAGTCTACTGACGAACCGTCTCTGATTGGTTGTCTGAGGTTTGGCTGTCTCTGGGGGGGAGGGGACAGCATGGGCAATGGGTGGAGTGGGGGTGTTGAGGAAGGGCAGAGCGCGCAGTGCGGACGGGGTCCTGAGGTCCACAGGGCTGAGGCTGCTCGTAGAACTGCCTGCACGGTCTGAAGCGCTGGCATTGCCACTGAGGACACTGTTACAGCGGAGACTAGTGAGTCTAATCTCCTCAGCAACACGCAGGGCCTCCAGTTGGAGGTTCTCAGGGATCTGGTGGACGTTTAGGGGTTCCAGCACACACCCCATGTTCTGGTGACTGCTGGTTTTCAGGCCAACATCTTGGACAGTTTTGATGCAGCGCCTGGCCTTGATCTTCTTCGGCTCGTTGTTCTGACTTTCACCCGTTGCCTTGGCAATGACAGGTGGAGCAGGTGCCATACTGCCATTGGCAACGCCACTCGGGGCTCTGTCGTGATGGAGTGGCATCAGCGGGTGAGCGCGATCAAGGCCAGTCAAATTCCTCCTGCCTAGGGGACGCGGAGCACCTCCTTGCGGAATTGCAGAGAGCCGACTGTCACCTAGCCACAACTGGACCGGGTCCTGGCCCTGGGCAAGCGCAGGCAAGGAGGGGAATGAGCCAGAAGACTGCTGCTGCTGGGCACGTGCAGGGGTGATGGGGGGCAACAGCTCATGCTGACCAGACGCTACACCGGCTCTGAGCGGCTGGAGAGAGCCGCAGAGCATTGTGGGATTGTGGCCTGGCAGCATCACAGGCACAAGATGAGGATGGAGATGTGGGTGAAGCAGCTGATGATGACACTGTAAACAGGGAGGAGGAAACATGTCAAACATGGCCACCACCTGCACCCAACACCACAAACAGACATTTGCACACACACAGTTCTGTATGTGAACCTAATATTAAAGTTACTATAAGTAACTTAGCCCATGGTATGATTTCTATAATTGATTAACAGCCAGATTGCGCATAAGCATTTGTATTGGCCTCAGGGAATATGGGCTATTAAATTTACATACCGGTAGTAGCTTAGGCTATATTGTACTAGGCCTACTATTCGATTTTATAGGGAACTCACACATGCCGGGAAGCAGGTCTGGGAGCCAGTGTACTGCATCCGTTCCAGGTTTTCCCTCAGGAGCTGCTGCATTATGTGTTTCATCTCCTGGTTTTGGGCATGGAGTCTATCCAACTCCTCTTTAAGGCTTTGGGAATCCATAGAACTGAAAATATCCAATTCACTGACTGGAGCTACATTTCAAAATTGTGATGATAATGGGCTGAAGTTAAACGTCCTGAACTTAAAATATAATATAGTATCAAATTAGGAAAATTACGATTTGAAAAATATATATTCAAATATAATCGAAACGGAAAAACAAGCGTGTAGGCTATATCTAACTGAGAAGTTGCAACAAGTGAAGCAAAGCAGTATTTTGGCGGAGAATGACAGCTACGCTATTGTGAACTCACCATTATGACGCGTAACGAGTTCCATAAGCCTAGAGGTCACAATCGCCTCTGTCTATTCATGGGTTTCATCAGGTCCCTTTCCACAGGTGTATTAATCAAGCACCATGCAGTCTGCATTGATAATTAAGGTGTTTGATTTTATACACCTGTGGAAAGGGACCTGATGAAACCCATGAATAATTACATCGACCCTTTCAAGAGAGTTCCATTATCAGCATCATAGTTGGCCCCACAAGGCTTCCGTTTTAACATTCCATATGTTATCTTAATGCAAAGGAAGTAGATTGGGAACCAAATAGAACGTTTAACCATTGTTTTTGTTTTTATTGTTGAAAGGGTCTATAGATAACTAACCAATAAACATCAGTAAATGCAGCCTTATAGTCTTCTTAGGCTTCCTTAGGCTTGATAGCAAGCAAATTAGTCAGTATCAATTAATTGATAGTTACAGGCATATAATCTTGATTTGAGTTCAGTGAGTGATTGTTGTGCTAAACCGCTAAATTAAGGACTAGCCTACGCTGTGATATCATTATTTCACTCCAAACCAAACACGTAAAATCAACCACAAAACAAGAACGGTCATCAACCATGTAACGCAATCTGTCAAAGTGAAACCAAATTCCTGAATTTGCATTCTGATTCTGAAGTTCATCCGGAGGATAATGGAGAACAATGAAAATACGTTTACCTTCAGTACATCGGGTTGGTGGTTTTAAACTTATGTGAGCGGACACAACAGACCAATTTACAATACCCTCTACTGGGGAGCAAGGATAACACAAGTTTCCACATGTTTTTAATATCTTCCACGACCACAGGATAGAGTTTAAAAGCGCTTTGTTTAATTAAAAATGTTTTCCCTTTCGGTTAGTTTCCATGTAGGTGTGTGAGACAGTGAACAGTTCTAAAATGTTGGTAGAACTACATTAAAGAACAGCAATTTAATCAATGATTAATAGCATGAACAAGCATCATAAATCAGAACCGCTTAATTAAGTGTATGCTGAACAGATTATGCCTTAGGCCTACCCATCTTGAAAGCCCCAAATCAATCACCGGAGCACTAAGCAACCCAAATGAGCAAGTACGAATGTTCACAGCAAATCAAGTAACAGTAATGAGCAGATTTTATATCTGCAAAAGATTTAGATGGATTATATTCCCAACGTCTTTGATAAATTGATAACAGTAATGAAAGTCCTTAAGGTATTGGAATTACTCAAAGAATGTGGGTGGGTCTTAAAAGAGCCTTTGTGTTGTGAAGCGTTACGTTAAAAAAGCCGACTTGACTTTACTTGGAACTGGTGTATTTTGTGACGGCCTTTGTTCCCTCGGACACGGCGTGCCTGGCCAGCTCACCGGGCAGAAGCAGACGCACTGCCGTCTGGATCTCCCTTGAAGAGGTGGTAGAGTGCTTATTGTAGTGGGCTAAGCGAGATGACTCTCCAGCGATGCGCTCGAAGATGTCGTTCACGAAGGAGTTCATGATACCCATCGCCTTGGAAGAGATACCAGTGTCGGGGTGGACCTGCTTCAGGACTGCAAGAAGGGCTCTAAGAAAGCCGTGACTAAGACTGCTGGCAAAGGAGGAAAGAAACGCAGAAAGTCCAGGAAGGAGAGCTATGCCATCTACGTGTACAAGGTCCTGAAGCAGGTCCATCCTGACACCGGTATCTCTTCCAAGGCCATGGGCATTATGAACTCCTTCGTGAACGACATCTTTGAGCGCATTGCTGGAGAGGCTTCCCGCTTGGCTCACTACAATAAGCGCTCCACCATCTCTTCCAGGGAGATCCAGACGGCAGTGCGTCTGCTTCTGCCCGGTGAGCTGGCCAAGCACGCTGTGTCCGAGGGAACCAAGGCCGTCACCAAGTATACCAGCTCCAAGTAAAGCCGGATTTTGAACGCGCTTTAATCCAAAGGCTCTTTTAAGAGCCACCCATGTTCTCTTTGAAAAGTAATTCCAATATAAACAGACCACATCGCATTAATTTGCATATAAGTCTATGTCCATATTTTGCCACGGCTGTGTCATCCTCTAAATGGCCGTCACGGGACAGAATGGACTCCTCGTGTGGTTTGAAGAGAAACGGCACCGATAGGGGGAGAAACATTGACCAGGCCAGGATAATGTGCCAGCGAATGAGCACAACTAAGACGGACGAATAGGACAAGTTAACTTAAAACAATGGATCCAGCAGCTGTGTTGTGCTGGTCTCATTTGTGTATTTGCTGTAGCCTACTATACTAACTGGTGTTGAATGTCAAGAATAAATATGGCATGTCGTGATTTAAAGTCGACCTGACATTAAAGGAGAATTCCGGTGTGATATTGACCTAAAGTGTATCGAAACATGATACCGAGTGTGAACGTGTGTCTCAGCCCATCTCGGCTTGTCCCCTGCACTCCAAAATCTGGCGCTAGTTAGCCGATGCTACCAACATCTTTTTCAATAGTGGTGCTTCGGCATCGGGCTAGCCATGCAAATAAATCACTGTTTTACACCCATTTACTAGGCTCAATGTATCTCCACACTTCATTGGTAGACTTCCGAGGGCCCTGACATTTAAAACGAGACATTGAGAACTTTGAAAAAGCACTGGTAGTTTACTTACAAGACGATTTGTACAGACAGTATCTTCACGAAGTTTAGCGTTTGCAGCCATCTTGAATTTAGTCACGATAAGTCGAGCAACGAGTAAGAATGAACAGCTATGATAAGGGATCAGATTCCAAAAATAATTCAGTGGAAATGCATGGATTCCAGTTGCTGCTACTGGAAGAAACGTGGCATATTTACACCAATTTATGGGAAACATACGTGATGTGGCAATATTTGTTAATTTTGCTTATGCAGACATATGACCAAGACTGAATTACAATAGAATAGCCTATATGTTTCTAACACACTGGCTTAGACTATTCTTTGGACTGCCAATATGCCCTGTTGTGGGGAGCACATTATACAGTTGCGTTTTGCCTGTTTATTACGAGTAGGCAATATATTCATCGGGTTTAGATAACATCTTGTACCATCTCTCCTGGACCCAAAGTAACTCTTTCGTTGCCGTCCTCTTCCTCCTCCTACTTCTTCACATCCACGTCGTATTCTTCATTCTCCTCTAATTCTTACTCTTCTCACTCTTCCTGCTCCCTCCATTGTACCCATTGTAAATTACATGTGCCTTATTTATAGTGCTTAGGCTGATTGCAAAGTGAACTAATTATCTAAAACAGCTTTCACATGAGAAAGTGTGCCAGAGAGTTGGCAAAATAGTGTAAATAATAGCCATGCATGTGTATAGATTTGCTAGTGTCAGACACCAAACAGGACGAGGACCACAAAAGCGTCACGTTCAAAAGTTTATTTAAGGGTTGGGGGTTTCAGGGGTTCCGGGGGGGGTACAGGAGTTCCAAGAGTCTGCGTGTGTGTGTTCCCCCAGTAGCCGAACAGCGATGGCAGGAGCTGGATGATCCGGGAAGTCCTGGGGGAAACACACACACACAACAGCAATTGAAACGAAGCAGCAGTACAGTCAAGGACTAGGCGGTATTCGTAGAAGAGGGACGGAAGGCAGGTCAAGATTACCGGGGCTGGAGAACACAGAAGTAGTCGAGCGGGTCCGGGATCACAGGCAAAGAGTCAGAGGCGTTTTCAAAAACAGGCAGATAACTGGTGCTGGTTGCAGACGATCTGACAAGTGTGGACTGAAAAGCAAGGCTTTATATAGAGGGCATGATGAGTGGTGAATGCAGTGCAGCTGGTAGGTAACGAGGTTGAGGCAGAGCAGAGCAGGAACAGGTGGAGGTCATCAGACTTCAATCAGCACGTGTTACCAGGCAGAGAGAGAGCTCATGACAGAACCCCCCCCCTAAGGGACGGCCCCAGAAGTCCCCAAGAGTGACACCACGTCGGGAGGGCGGAGGGGAGCCGGTGGAGGGCTAGAATTCCTCCGAGCGGTCCGAGTGAACATCCTCATCCTCGGAGGGAGCTGGAGGGTCGTGGACAGAAGACGGGACAGGTACCGAGACAGGGTCAGGGTCAGGCACATGACAGGAAGCCGGGCGGGCAGGACGGTTAGGGACCCCTCTGGGGCGGCCCCTACGGATTGCAGGTTGATCAGGATGCAGACGGTGGAAGTCGGCGATGAGTGTCCGGTCCACAATCCGACTGGCTGGCACCCAGGTTCTCTCCTCAGGTCCATAGCCCTCCCAGTCGACGAGATACTGGAGGCCCCTACCTCGCCGTCTGGACCGAAGCAGGCGTCGAACGGTGTACACCAGCCCACCGTCAACGAGGCGAGGAGGAGGAGGAGGAAGCGGCACGGGGACCAGCGGGCTTTCATGCGTCGGTTTGACTTTCGAAACATGGAAAGTAGGGTGCACCCTCATGGAGGTTGGCAACTGGAGCCGGACTGCGGTTGGGCTGATGACCCTCTGGATAGGGAACGGGCCGAGGAATCGAGGTGCCAGTTTACGCGATTCCACCCGCAGTGGGAGATCCTTGGCTGACAGCCACACCTTCTGGCCAACACGGTAGGCGGGTGCCGGCGATCTTCGGCGGTTAGCCCCAGTGGCATAGCTGACAGCTGACTTGAGTAGCGTGGCACGAGCTTGTGACCAGGTACGACGGCAACGGCGGGCATAGGCGAGGGCAGACGGGCAGGACACATCTCCTTCCTGGCTGGGGAACAGGGGGGGCTGGTAGCCATACACACACTGGAAAGGTGACATACCAGTGGCAGAGCAGGTGAGGGAGTTGTGAGCATACTCTATCCACATCAGTTGTTGTGCCCAAGCCTGGGGTTTGCGAGAAACCATGCACCGCAGCGCCTTCTCCAGCTCCTGGTTTGCCCGCTCGGATTGACCATTGGACTGGGGGTGGAACCCAGAGGTGAGACTCACTGTGGCCCCTAGAAGACGGCAGAACTCCTTCCAGAATGTAGAGGTAAATTGCGGGCCTCGGTCAGAGACAACATCCCTGGGCAGCCCGTGTAGACGGAAGACATGATCAAGAACAGCCTGGGCAGTCTCTCTGGCAGATGGCAGTTTAGGGAGGGGAATGAAGTGTGCCATCTTGCTAAACCGGTCAACCACAGTGAGAATGACAGTCATCCCACCTGATGGTGGGAGGCCAGTTACAAAGTCCAAGGAGACGTGGGACCAGGGTCGTGTGGGCACAGGCAAGGGCTGGAGTAAACCAGCGGGGGGCCGAGTGGAGGACTTGTTCTGATTGCAGGTGGGGCAGGCACGGACGAATTCTCGGACATCCCTTCTCAAAGACGACCACCAAAAGCGCTGGGCAAGGAGATGGCAGGTGCGGGCGGAGCCCGGGTGGCAGGCAAGGCGGGAGTTGTGTCCCCACTGTATGACCCGGGACCTCAAATTATCTGGGACGAAGAGACGACCGTCTGGGCATGCACTGGGACTGGGATGGTCACGGAGGGCCTCTTGAATTTCCTCCTCGATATCCCAGGTCAGGGCAGCTACGACGCAGGGATCGGGCAGAATTGATGCAGGTTCCTGGGAAGGGGCGTCATCCTTATGAAACTGACGGGAGAGAGCGTCCGGCTTGGTGTTCCGAGAACCTGGGCGGTATGACAGGGTGAAGTTGAATCTGGTGAAAAACAAGGCCCAGCGGGACTGTCTGGGGTTAAGACGTTTGGCATTGCGGATGTATTCGAGGTTTTTGTGATCGGTCCAGACCAGGAACGGAACTGTGGACCCCTCCAGCCAGTGACGCCACTCCTCCAGGGCAAGCTTGACAGCCAACAGCTCACGGTTTCCAACATCATAATTGCGCTCTGCAGGTGAAAGCCGGCGAGAGAAAAATGCACAGGGGTGCAACTTGTTGTCCTCCTCTGCCCGTTGAGAGAGTATGGCCCCGACTCCCACGTCTGAGGCATCCACCTCGACAACGAACTGCCGGTCTGAATCCGGCATCTGGAGGATGGGGGCAGTGGTGAACCGGGCCTTGAGGGTATGAAAGGCTGTGTTGGCCTCTGGGGTCCAGAAAAAGGGGTGTTTGATGCTGGTCAGAGCTGTGATGGGAGCGGCGACGGAGCTGTAGTTCCGGATGAATTTCCGGTAGAAATTGGCAAAACCGAGGAATTGCTGCAGCTTCTTCCTATTCCCCGGAACTGGCCAGGAGGTAACTGCCGAGACCTTTGCGGGGTCCATCTGGATATTGCCTTCAGCGACGATGTATCCCAGGAATGACACAGTCTGAGCATGGAACTCGCATTTCTCCGCCTTGACATAGAGAGAGTTCTCCAGGAGCCGTCGAAGAACCAGCTGGACATGACGGGTGTGTTCGGACAGAGTTCTGGAGAAAATTAAGATGTCGTCCAGGTACACGAAGACGAATTTATTCAGCATGTCCCGCAGCACATCATTCACCAGCGCCTGGAATACCGCTGGGGCGTTGGTGAGGCCAAATGGCATTACCAGGTACTCATAATGGCCGGTGTGGGTGTTGAATGCTGTCTTCCACTCGTCACCCTCCCTTACTCGCACTAGGTGGTAAGCATTTCTAAGGTCCAGTTTGGTGAAAATAGTGGATCCCTGGAGCAATTCAAAAGCAGAGGTGAGTAAAGGCAGAGGGTACCGGTTCTTCACTGTGACATCATTCAGACCTCGATAATCAATGCAGGGGCGAAGAGAACCATCTTTCTTTCCCACAAAGAAGAACCCGGCACCAGCAGGAGAGGAAGACGGGCGGATGAGTCCAGCTGCCAGGGAGTCCCTGATGTAATCCTCCATAGTTTTTCTTTCAGGAGGGGATAGTGAGTAGAGGTGACCTTTGGGTGGAGCAGTCCCAGGGAGGAGATCAATGGCACAGTCGTACGGACGGTGTGGGGGCAGAGATGTGGCTTTGGTCTTGTTGAACACCTCTCGGAGGCCATGGTAACATTCAGGGACATTAGAAATGTCGTGGGCAATGCTGGGGGGTACTGAGCCGGGGGGCAGCGAGGCAGCACGCAAACAGGTCAGGTGGCAGGCATTTCCCCACTCTTTCACAGTTCCGGAGGCCCAATCGAGGTGAGGATTGTGGAGACGGAGCCAAGGGTAGCCCAGGATTAGGGGTTGGCCTGGAGAGCTGAGCAGGTGGAAGCGGATGGTCTCTCGGTGGTTTCCTGACACCATCATTGAGATGGGGGCTGTGATGCTGGTAACTGTGCCAATTGCGTGACCGTCCAGGGCCCGGGCTGGAACAGGAGTGGACAAGCGATGGCTTTCCAAGCCCAGCTGACGAGCAAGTCCTGTGTCAATAATGTTTGCTTCTGCGCCAGAGTCCACCAGGGCTGCCAGGGTGTGGGTGGAATCAGACAGGTGAAGACAGACTTGGATGAGGGGTTTACGGCTGATGGAGGGCTGAATGTTCATTGAGCTCATCCGGATTCCTCCTACATCTGGTGAGCTCCGGCTTTTGCTGGACAGGTGGCGACTCGATGACCATCACCACCACAGTACAGGCACAAGTTGGAGGTGATGCGTCGCTGGCGCTCTGCAGGGGTTAGGGAGGTGCGGCCGATCTCCATCGGTTCAGACTGGTCCGGCTGGCTAGATGGTGTGGCAGGTGCGGACAGAAGGGCAGTTGGGACACTCCGTGTGCTGGTGGATGGACTCTGGCGCCCTCTCTCATGACGGCGGGCCTGGATCCTGCGGTCGATGCGGACAGCCAGAGCAATGGCTTCATCAAGAGTGGGGGGTTGATCATGGGAAACCAGCTCGTCCTTTATGTAGTCCGCCAGGCTGTGGAGGAAAGCATCCACCAATGCTTCCATGTTCCAGGAGCTCCGACTTGCCACGGTTCGAAAGTCGATGGAGTAATCCGCAACAGTCCTTCTGCCGTGGCGAATACTCATCAGGATCCGAGATGCCTCGGCTATTGTGGATTCCAAATCGAATACCTTGAGCATCTCCTCTGCGAATAGGTTGAACGTTGCACATGCTGGGGTCTGGCGCTCGAACTCCGCCGTTCCCCAGAGTCGAGCTCGGCCCGTCAGGTGAGTGATCACGTAACCGACCCTCGCCCCTTCAGTGGCAAAAGTCCTGGGTTGCAGGGTAAACTGGACACGGCAGCTCGTCAGGAACGCCCGTACCTGGGTTGGGTCGCCGCTGAACCGCTCTGGATTGCCGATCCTGGGTTCTGGGGCTCCGGCAGCCACGGTAGCAGTGGACTGGGCAGGAGACTCGGGTGCTGGGCCGGTGAGCAGGCTGGCTGGGGCTGGGCCGGTGGGAGCAGGCAGAGGAGAAAGGTTGGTGAGAAGTTGAATGATCATTGCAAGTTGTTGCTGTTGCTGCTGGAACTGCTGACGCTGGCTCAAGCCGGCTTGAAGTAGGGAGGCAATGTCAGCAGTGTTGCGGTTTACCTCTCTCTCTGTCTCTTCCAGGCGTTGCATGGCGGTGGGTGGTTCTGGTTCGTCGGTTTCCATGCTGGTTCGACCGTGCGCTGGGTCCATGTTTGGTCAGATCGTACTGTCAGACACCAAACAGGACGAGGACCACAAAAGCGTCACGTTCAAAAGTTTATTTAAGGGTTGGGGGTTTCAGGGGTTCCGGGGGGGGTACAGGAGTTCCAAGAGTCTGCGTGTGTGTGTTCCCCCAGTAGCCGAACAGCGATGGCAGGAGCTGGATGATCCGGGAAGTCCTGGGGGAAACACACACACAACAGCAATTGAAACGAAGCAGCAGTACAGTCAAGGACTAGGCGGTATTCGTAGAAGAGGGACGGAAGGCAGGTCAAGATTACCGGGGCTGGAGAACACAGAAGTAGTCGAGCGGGTCCGGGATCACAGGCAAAGAGTCAGAGGCGTTTTCAAAAACAGGCAGATAACTGGTGCTGGTTGCAGACGATCTGACAAGTGTGGACTGAAAAGCAAGGCTTTATATAGAGGGCATGATGAGTGGTGAATGCAGTGCAGCTGGTAGGTAACGAGGTTGAGGCAGAGCAGAGCAGGAACAGGTGGAGGTCATCAGACTTCAATCAGCACGTGTTACCAGGCAGAGAGAGAGCTCATGACAGCTAGGAGTGTGTTGATCATTTGAAAATTGAGTGTAAAGCAGTGAGTTGTGTTTACAGTTCCGCAAAACGAGCTGTGCAGTGGATTGTGCCTACAGATGTGCAAAGTGTGTGTTACAAAATTGCCAACTGAGTGCAAAGCAGTGTTTGTGCTTTTAGTTTTGTGAACTCAGTGAGTGGTTTTGCTATAAGTATTAATAGTTTTAGAAATTGTGCTATAAGAATCACGGTTGTGTTTAAGCATTCAGAAAAAAACTGTAACTTATTCTGACAACCATGAGGCTCCTTGACTTTGTTAACACATCTGAATACAAAACAACATTTTTTTATAACAATTTGAGTGTTAACTTTAGAACACCCATGTGTATTTCTGGTCAAAAATGACCGGCCATTAGAAATGAATGGCTGAGAAAATGGTCAGTGTATAAAATAGAGTCCAGGCACATACTTATTGATCAGATGGACTGTATATGTGCTTCAGTACATTAAAACGCACACACAAACACACCCTCTTTGCTTCTATGCCAGCGCCCACTGGAACCTCCAATTAATCTTTCCCTTTCTGACTTGTATGAGCTCAGGTCAGTGAGGCCTGTAGGCCATACATAGCAAATGGTAGCAAAAAGTACAAAACTGTTAATTTGAAATAGAATACAAGTTTATAAAGGTCACAACACACTTAGATGGAGTGATGTAACGGAATATGTTACAAATTACATTTTAGGGCATGTATTCTGTATTCTGTAACTGATTACATTTTAAAAGTATTCTTCCCAACACTGACTATCATATGCATTTGTCATGTATACAGACCTTACTGTCCTGTATTGACCCTAGGCAGATGGGTCAGGCCCTTGAGTCGTGGATCTGCTCGAGGTTTCTTCCTATATGTATCTCCAATTCTAGGGAGTTTTTCCTCGCCCCTGTTACCCATGGGCCTCTCTCTTTCTTTTCTTTTCTTCCTTTCTTTCCTTTTTCTCTGATTGCCTACATTCTGTAAAGCGCCATGATACATGTGTAATGTTTTGGCGCTCTATAAGCACAATAAATTGAAATTGAACATTAGATGATAAAATACGTGTTACTATGGATTTTTAACAAGTTATAATGCGGCAGTGATTTTTGAACAGGGAACACAAAACTAGTAGGCCTAAACATTAAAACTAACACAAAAGCAGGGTTAAGCATTTCAGGCAAATTGTCAGACAGTATTGGTGAAAATGCAGTGTTAGGCCATAGATATATAAATGTTCAAAAAACTTAAAATTAAACAGTAATACAATTTGTAACAGTAACGGTTACTTTGAAGTGCAAGGGACGGTCCATCTGAACCAGCACCGCCCACAGAATGTCCCCACACTTCCCTGACTTTTGTCATCTTCCCTCACTTTTAGACAGTACTTTTTAGAGCTACTCTGAAAACAATAAAAATGACTCCACTCCACACATCCACTCCAATCATTGACAGTCAGAGTCAACTTTCAGGCAAGGTCTAGGCTACTTAATTTCAACAACATGAAATGTAAAGTATGCTTCGGATTAACCGAATCTCATTTATTGTTGTTTAGCTGTCCGTTATACAATTGTAGCGCGTGTGTGTGTGTGTGTGTGTGTCTATTGTTGTGTCTTTCTTTACATCTGTGCGTCTCATTGTGTCTTTGGGTCAAACATCTTGTTAAGGATGTAAATGTGTAGGGGTATGTTGGCATGTCTACCGAATGATTTATTCATTTTGTCATTATCAAGTTAAGGGCATACAGTATCAGTCAGAAAAAAAAAAAAACATTACACACACACAAGGGTTAAGTGTGCCTGTCCTGTGTTGAATTGTGATAAACAAAACAAAAAACAACAGCTGTTCAAAGTATCAATGTCGGTCTTACTTTTGTTCTTGGTTACTTTGTGAAACTCAGAAGTGGGCGTGTCTCGGTGACGTATATTCGCCCGCGCAGACTCCATTCATAAAAAGGAGAGCGAATGAAGGGGCAGTGCTTAGTAGTTTTCAACGAGGTCCTCCCTGTGGAAGCTAGTACGAGTTGCGACAGATTGCTGTTTCATATTCGTACAAGACTCCGTCGCAAGAGGTCTGAAAGATGTCTGGCAGAGGTAAAGGAGGCAAAGGTCTTGGAAAGGGAGGCGCAAAGCGTCACCGCAAAGTTCTTCGTGATAACATCCAGGGGATCACCAAGCCTGCAATCAGGCGTCTTGCCCGCCGTGGTGGTGTGAAGCGTATCTCTGGTCTCATCTACGAGGAGACCCGTGGTGTGCTGAAGGTTTTCCTGGAGAACGTGATTCGTGATGCCGTCACCTACACAGAGCACGCCAAGAGAAAGACCGTGACCGCCATGGACGTCGTCTATGCTCTGAAGCGTCAGGGTCGTACACTGTACGGTTTTGGTGGTTAAAGATCAGATCTCTCCCTCCATTTCTACGCAAAGGCTCTTTTAAGAGCCATCCACTTCCTCATAAAAGCTTGTGTTCCTATAGGGTAATTTGAATCACGAAAGCTATAAGCTTGGGGCAGCCGCGCTTCGGACTTGTAACCGGAGGGAGAAGCGGCTGAAGGGGCCCTTGAGCAAGGCGCCTAACCCTTCACTGCTCCCCAAGCGCCGCTGTTGTAGCAGGCAGCTCACTGCGTCGGGATTAGTGTGTGCTGAGTGTTTCACTAATTCACGGATTGGTATAAATGCAGAGACCAAATTTCCCTCACGGAATCAAAAGAGTATCTACTTATACTTAAATAGAGGTACTTTTTATCCAGAAGAAATTTACAGTTTTTCTCAATAGCTAAAACACGATTTCTGAAACCTTGCTTTGTTTTGTTAAAACATTAAACAGAAAACCTCATCTTCAAGCACTATTTACAAAACATCTGACTCTTTGTAAAAATCAAATCATAAACAAAGAGAACAAAATGATAGTATCAAGCGGTCAGTAAGCAATAGGCCTACACCAAAAAGTAGAGTATAGTTTTCAGGGAGAGGTACAAAAATCAAAACAAATAGATCAGAAATTACTACTTTGCTTTGCTCTTTGCATTTTTTTGTTCTTCCTCCTTGTACTCCTATTTTTACAGAAGGCTACTGTACCCTGCATCTCACAAACTTATCCTTCGATTCTTGTTCTTTGTTGATATGAACCTGTCAAAATCTATTGAACATTCAGTACTGTGAACAAATGGAAAGCACAATGTTCAGGGCCACACAATTTGTTGATTCTACAGTATACAACACACTCAGGGATGGGCACAAATACATCAAAATGTATTTCCAAATAAAATACCAAATACCCACCTTAAAAAAATATCATAATAAGCTACAAAATACAGCAGCCAAAAAATGTATCAAAATAAAATACTGTGTTTTTGTATTTTCAAAATACTACAAAATACTTTTCTAAAAGCCTTTTTCGTCTATCCCTTCACTTGTACACTACCTGGAAAAACATCATCACTGTCTTTCCATTCATTTTGAAATGTTCTTGTGAGATCCTACTAAAAAGCAAATTGCACATAGGGCCTTCTGATAATATTGCAACATTGAACATAGGCTATGTGATTGCTCGAAATGTTATTTAAAATACAGAACTAGTTCTAATATATTTAGTGGCTAGGCAGAGGCACCAAAAGTGATGAAAAGTTTAAGAGTGAACAGAACATTCGGCATGGCTTTGAGTATTTTGTGCTGCTCTGATAGTCCACTTGTATTGACTGTTAGTCTACTGTTTTTGAGTTTGGAGATGTATGTTTTGCAGAGACAGGCTATGAATGCCGACTCCACAACTGTTGCACTTCCCAGCCAGTTGGTATAATAGATTGCCCACTATGAATCGGTGACAATAACTCAAAGGCAAACAATCCAAATGGATGACTTATTTAGAAATGTAAACTAGGTAGCATTTTAACCTTTTAAGTTATTTAACACCATCATTACCACACGTATGGTGAGTTTCATCACAGTTGAATAATTTTGTAAACACCTGAAACTGGTGTATGCACAACCTCTATCAATGTAAATACAAAAAAAGTAAAAATAAATAATAAAAAATCAGGTCGTCACATTAATTCCATCAAATCAGTTAAGGCTAGAAGCCAATTATTATGACACTATCATTTCTTATTTAAAATGTTCAAAATTGAAAATGTCCTTGTTTGAGGTATATTGTCAAGTTACCATAGCACTGAAATATTTTACAGGTCAGGGAACATAGACAGATTTAAAGTCTAGAAAAAAAAAACGTATAACAGAAACTTACTTACTTACTGCCCGTTTTGCCTCCTGCCAAGTAGGGCAGCAACAAAGGTTCTCCTCTCTGGTTGGTTCTGGGCTGTTTTCTGGACACCTTCCCATGCCGGGCTCACAGATTTAATTTCCTCTTCTACCGTGCGCCGCCAGGTGTTCTTGGGTCGTCTTCTCTTTCTTCTCCCTTCAGGTGTCCAGCGGAGGGCTATTCTTGGGATGCTGTCCTGCTCTCTTCTCAGAACATGTCCAATCCAGTTCCAGCGCCTCTTTGTTATAATACTATCCATGCTGTATTGTTGGCATCTAGTCAGTAGATCTTCGTTGGATATCTTATTGGGCCAAAAATTTCGACATATCCTTCGTAGACTTTTTGTGTCGAAGACTCACAGTTGACACAGGTCGCTTGTTGTCATCCTCCAGCATTCTGCTCAATACAGGAGGGAGGATAGCACACAACTCTGATATATCCTCAGTTTTGTCTTTGTTCTATATTGCTGTGACTTCCATGTGTTGTTCAACATTCTGAACGCATTCCTGGCTTTATTGATTCTGTTTTTTATGTCATTGTGTGCACCCCATCAAATCTTACAGTACTGCCAAGGTAGGTGAACTCCTTTGTTGTTGTTAGAGCTTCTCCGTACACAAGGATTGGTGGTGGATCTGAGACGTTTATAGTGCCATCACCTCCTTTATTTATTTTCAGGCCAACTTGCAAAGTGTGCAAAGCAGCCGAGACTTGATGTCTTCTCTTGCATGTGTTGGTGAGTGTGTGAGACTAGAGCTAAATCGTCAACAAAATCCAGGTCTTCTAACATTGAGAAGTGGGTCCATCTTATGCCTCTTCCTTTTTCTTCTGTTGTGCGACGCATCACCCAGTCTATAACGATGTTAAAGATCAGTGCTGACATCACACATACTTGTTTGACTCTTGATGAGGTCGACTATGTGCTGTGGTGTGGGATTCCATACATCCTTAAGATGTTCCAGAGGCCTTCACGATGTATGCTATCGAATGCCTTTTCAAAGTCGACAAAATTAGATGTATAATTGCCTCTGCCATTCTGGGCATTGCACTATAATATTCTGCAGTGCAAATATCTGGTCAATGCATCCCCTTCCCTTACGGATACATGCCTGTTCATTCCTGAGCACGCTTGTCAATTCTGGCTTTCCTTCGCACTGCTTTGTTGGTCTCTTAATGGCTGATGAAAAACAAAATTAAGACTTTGAAGTGGCCTAGTCAAAGTCCTGACCTGAATCGTATTGAGATGCTGTGGCAAGAACTTAAAAAGGCAGTTCATGCTCAAACCCTCCACTGTGGCTGAATTACAACAATTCTGCAAAGATTGGGCCCCTAAAATTCCTCCACAGCACTGTAAAAGACTCATTGCAAGTTATCGCAAACGTTTGATTGCAATTGTTACTGCTAAGGGTGGCCCAACCAGTTATTAGGGCAATCACTGTGGTCAAAATTAATCCAAGACAACTGGTGTGAGACTGCAGCTTTATTCACGACGCCGGGAGAATGTTACCCACATGAAATGTCAAAGTAACAAGCCCACACATCTGTGGGTGAAGCCAACACTTATACCTTATCCCACACCCATGGAAAATCACAAGTTGTCGCCCTCCATTAATCACTTAACCTTCTAATATTTTAACAGAGATACGAAATGTTTACAACCCCACTTAACCATCTGGTGTATTGACAAAGATAAGAAATGTTCATGACCCCGCATCCTGGGGTTACCCAAATACGCTGACACAAGGGTTAAGTTAACCAAACATTCTAACCTAGGAGTTGCAAAAGACACATGGGTCAGAGTAGGGTGATGGCAATTAGATTTCACTACATGTATGTAAGGTATACTAAACATTCAATGAGAGACATATAAAATTTATCCCACATATTCCCCCCTGTGGAGCTGTAAAGCTACATGTTTAATACAGTACTCTACATGTGTATATACTAACACAACTAGTCTGATCAACATTATATTTAAACCTACCAAACAATGATTAAAAGTCACTTCTAACAATTAATTAGATTATTGCAGTTCTAAATCTAAATTACAAAGGGAAAACAGAAAATGAAAAACACAGTTACATCATCATCATTTAAACCAGGTACATCGGGTCAGACTACTTTGTACACTTCTTTTACTAACATGTTTCCTCTTTCTCAGTATCTGGTGTTTCCCTAAATGGGAAGATGTCTTCATACATTCCAGTCGCAGTAACCGATACATAATTTGTCACTGTGGTCTCTCTGTTTAGAGCTCTAAATATACAAGCTAATGTGAACTTTCCTATAAGAAGTACTATAAGGACAACCACCACAGGGACAAGGAATGGTAATCCAATTCGTAACATTCCCATCAGGATGTTTGAGGCAGTTGTACCAAATCTTTTCTCAAAGTCCTCCAGAAACATATCAAAAGCAGTAAGTGGAGGTGGATCTGGCACAGCTTTTCGGATGTCTTCAATATATTGGGTGATATTGTTGTACTCATCTGGCACTAAGAAGCAACATGAGGTCTCAACAACCTGACACAAACCCCCTTGCTCTGCTAACAACATATCTAGGGCCATTCTATGGGCTACTAGCTCAGTTCGCATATATTTTACTTCCTCATTCAGCATCGAAAGAGCTGCTGCTGTTTCATTCGCTACACTTTGCAGGTGATAAGCTAGTCCGTTAATTTTTTGTAAAGCTGCTACTACACCACCCCAGAGAGAAAAAGTCCAACCCACAGTAGCTCCTTGTCCTGTCCATGGGTCTGCTATAACATATCCTTTCCAGTTACTCATACCTCCTGATGTATAAGTCATCTCTCTTTTCTCTCTATGGGTAAATCTAGTAGATTGTTTTTGATTAGAATATTTTCCATGTAAAATCCACATTGTAGGAGCAATAGCAGCTATGTAACAGGTTCCTACAGCATTAGGAGGCCAGTATGAATATGCCATTTTACCACACACCCAATACATGCCCATGGGAAGCGCAAAATTGAAGTTTGGACTTGGAACACTGCTATACCTTATGAGTGGAAAATAGTTCCCTCCCAGCCAAATCCCATGTTCACTTTGGCTATCAGCCGAATTAAGTTGATCATAATTTGCTTTGAGATAATATTGGCATTTACTATGTCCTAATTGTTTCCTTATCATTTTATCTGTGCCAGAGGACCTAACAGACAAACACACAAAACCTTTAGTAGCAGGCACCTGCATAGTTTCTAAGTTCCATCCAGATACTCTCAAAGGAAATCCACTATTATTACAAACGGTATAAGGTTTCGCTGCTTGAGGTATTGCTTGTCCTTTTGTGATTGACACAGGCCAATAGTCTTTATACTTTGCATTTGCCTCAGAGTTAATCCACCCTAATTTTCTTTTTGACCACTCTCCTGTTTCATTTAACCACACTGAATCCATTAAGGTCAACATAACATTCAAGGATGAGCCATGCAAGAATTTCTCTATGTTTTCTAACCCTACTTCTGAAAGACATTTAGGGCTAGTACATAGTCTGGCGGCTGCACATACAGAGTCCTGTAAAGTGCGATATGGAAATACTCGCACCTGAAAAGATTTGTCTTGGCATACCCAACATGTGTCATTATTTCCTGTTAATGTTGTTTTGGCACGAAAGGCTAACTCACATACTTTATTGTTACCACACACTTCATCCTTAAGGGAGGAAGTTATAACCCTTAGATGAAGAATAAGCACAACAATCACCAACATCTCGTCTTCTCAGTTATTCAAAACTAAAATAAAACCTAATCCTAGTCTTCAACAGCAGAGCTGACTTGGGTGGTTTAGTCCCTCCTCAGGTTACTGTCCAAATAAAATTAAATCAAAACAACAAACTTGTAACGTTTATCTAGCTAAACTGAGAAAGAATATTCTTATATGATGCTAGTGATATTTTATTAATCCTCTTCAAAGTATGTATTCTTCAGCCTATTGCAAAAAGTGTGTTTGTCAATCCTCTCGTGCAACCACGTGTTGGTTATGATACTCAGTTCAGTCCATGTATTGTTCCGGATTCTTCACCACTCTACAGTGTGACAAATGGACCCAAGTGTCTCTTTCCGCAATCCTTACGGCTGTAGGTGTAGATAATATTACTTCAAACGGCCCTCTCCATCGTTCTTCATTCCAGTGTCTTCTCCTTAAATCCTTTATGAGTACCCAGGCGCCTGGCTCCACTGGGTGTGTCCTTTGGAAACTTTGTGGTAGTGCCGACGCCACCTGTTGGGAAACAGAAGACCGAGCAGCAATCAGTTCTCGCATGTAACCATTGTCCTATGTATATCTCTTAGGTTAGGTGGGAGCCGGCAAGGGACGTCCGGTCAAAATCTCAAAAGGGCTAAACCCTGTAGATCTTGATGAACGGCCTCTGAGGTAGAGTAGAGCCAAAGGAAGAGCTGTCACCCAATCCATCCCTGTTGACACTATGATTTTAGTCAATTCTGTTGTGCCCCATCTAGGCACACCATCTCTCTTTAAAGCCTTAGCTACTGATAAGGCATTCGCATGCTTGACTTTTTTAGAACATGTAAACTATCACCAAACAATATTCATATCCTCTACATTTGTTGAATTTAATGAACTCCATCATTATGTGCTTAAACGGGCCTTCAGATGGTGGGTGATGTCCTTCCTTGACTCTCATTGTAGGTGCAACATCAATTTTTAGACACATAATGCACCTTGCACAATACATGGCTGCTACTGAAGTGAATCCTAGTGTAAAATATATTTTCTCTCCTGTCTATGTCATAGTATTTGCATGGTCTAAGCCACTGATAGTTTAGCAATAATATGGAAACAAGATCTTGGAAAAACCGGTCTGTCTGTCGGTGTATGTACTGTACCCACAGACCATGTGTTCTGTCCTTACAATTCTTCCATTTCCATCTTTCCTTATTATCTGATGCTTTTATGCTTCCTTTAAAGCCTCTTCAGATGTAACTACATCTGGTATTTGTAAATTCAGAAATGTGGTTTCAAAAAGTTTGGTGATATTCTCTGCACTCCCCCCTGCGCGGCTCTCTTTCTGTAGCTGCCGCGTCAGCCTTCCTATTGCTCCAGCTGATAACATCTGTATTTGCAGAGTGGGCTGCACATTTTAAGACAGCCACAGATGTAGGGAGTTGAATGGCATTTAACAATATTGCTATCCAATTTTTATGTTGTACGGGTTTGTCTGTAGATGTGATCATGCACAATTCCCCAGTTATAATGACTATATATATAAATACAAATTTATTCCCATTTGCTTAAATACATGCCCTGAATAGGGCTACCAATTCATCTGCTTGGACAGAAATAATATCTAGGAGAGAGTGAGAGTAAACCACATCAAATTGATTCACTACAGAGTAGCCAGTCCCTACCTCTCCGGACTCCAAACGCATAGATTAGCCTAATAAACAATGTTAGGATTTGACAAAGGTGTTAGAAATGTCAGAGCTAAGTTTAGTGTACATAGAGACACCTTCACCACAATCATGCAAGAGCCACAGGGTTAATACCACATGCTGATATATAGATACAGGATTTTAAGTTTTTTCTTTTAGAAGCAGTGAGTGTACTTCATGTGGGACATGTACAGTTAGTGAATGTAACAACACAACGTCAGCACAGCTACCACTTGACTTGCAGCTGCTGCCACATCTATCCTCTCACTACTGCATCTAATTGCTTAGATAAATAAGCCACTGGTCTGTGCTGACCCCCATGCTGTTGACATAACACCTCTGACATGTACCCTGCTTTTTCACACACCAATAAATCATAGTCAACAAGTCAAGTAAGTCATAGTAGGCAAGAGCTGAAGCTGAGGCTAATGCCTATTTCAAATATGTAAAGGTCTTATCATAATTGTCAGTCCAAGTTTTTTTACATGTATTTGCACATGCTTGGAGAGGCTGTGCCTCTCTGTTTAATTTAGAATCCAAGCACGGTAGTAGCCAATCATTCCTAGGAAGCAAAACTTTTGCTGCTTTGTCTCGGGTCTGGGACAACAAGCAGTTATTGCTGAGATGCGAGATGCATCTAGGGCCCGACAGCCAGGAGTGAGTATATGACCCAAGTACTTCACTCTCTCTTGACAGAGTTGCAACTTTTGTTTGGAGACTTTCAGTCTCACACTGGCCAGGAATGTTAATTTTGCCACAGTGTCAATTTGGCACACCTCACTCGACGGACTTCTTAGTAAAACATTATCGACATAGGTGATAATAGGCTTGATATAAGCAGAATGAATTTTTTTAGAGGCAAGATACCAGAGCTTCGTTTGAAACGGCCCCTGACTCTGTGTATCTTTGTGGCAAATGTGGCAAAATACCTTATCCTTTGAAAATAAACGCAAATCAAAACTAAAATATGGATCCGCTCGAATTGTAACTTATGCATTTTTCTATCAATTACAGAGAAACACGTTGCATTCTGAGTCAACCTTGAGTCACAACCACCTCCTGTTGTGCAGAGAGGGAAAGCTGCTCAAAGATCTGTCTCTGCACAGGGGTGACTTTAACAAAAACACTAAACACAAAAAATGATGTATTTTGTGATGATAATACATGACCCAAAGTGTGTTGGACATGCGTCCAATCTTTGGCATTTACCACACCTCAACTAAATAAAAATCAACATGGGGATAATAATATTGAGTTTGCAAACAAATATGTCAGACCAGGTGACAGGTCTACTACATCTGCAGAGTAGCTTTACTTGTAATTACACCGGCTATTTCAACAGTCTTAACTGTATGTCCTAATTGGTACCATTTTATATCAAGTATTCCGGATCCGGGGTCTCATGAAAAGATTTCATCACAAAATGCAAGCACTCTGAGGTTTCCTTATCTTCCTGGACTGAGACTGGAGATGTTAATACTATACTAAGCTGTTTGCTAATGGTCCCTTTAAACCAACCCCATTATGTTTGAGTGAAATTATAAGATATAAGTTACACATTAAGTCCCAGTCCAGTAAATTTTCGGAGCAAACACTGCTGAGGAGGAATGCTGTTTTACTACATGTTCTTTACATTTAACTACCCATGGGTAAGGAACTCTCTCAAATATGAACTGATCTAATACTCCTGTACCATGCACTTTTCATTGTCATAAACTTACACTATCCTTCTTTTCTTTCATACTAATATCTGCTCCTGTCTCGTTCAAAAAGAAAAATATCCCCATTAACAGAAAGAGAGTTGGCTGAGTAGGCTGTGCTGATGCATTCAGAGTGAGTTGAGGAAAACAGTTCAAGTTGTAAATCAGAAGTGTCACCACAGGGTCTCCTGTTCAGACCTCTCTGTCCTCTTCAGCTTTGTCATGCTGAGACCAGACAGGAGTTTGAGAGAGCTGCTGTGGAGGGTGATCTCCGTACTGTTTCTGATGTTCCTTGTGACAGTGACGTGCTAAGTGGCCTTCTCCTCTAGTTAGCCCCACAGCCACATCCATGTTCTTCCTTCAAGCCTTTCATAGTTTTCAATTGTTCAGTTCCTTTAGAGCTGCTGTACTCCAAGTAACAAGCTGGCTCATAACATAGTCCATGATGTCCTCCGTATAGCCTTTGCCTCTCTCTCTTCTGCACAGGTCTATCTTTCCTACTGTTCTTTACCCTACCTTCTTTTACCCTCTCTACCATAGCCCTACTTTCTTTTACCTTCTCTACCATAGCCCTACTTTCTTTTACCTTCTCTACCATAGCCCTACTTTCTTTTACCCTCTCTACCATAGCCCTACATTAATTTTGCTTTTCTATGCTCAACACTCCAGATGAATGATGTTGCCCTTCAGTTCACCTATTCCATACTTGCTAATTTCCCATCTATACATTTAGATTCATACTTTCTCTACATGTCCCTCAAACACCCTGGATTATACTCCTCTAGGAAAGTTAATAGCTTTACTCTTACTGCTCCCCATCGCAGTGTCCCCTTGATATTTTTATTTCCAATTACCTCACGCCTAAAATCAGAGCAAAACCCAACAAAATGTGATGACAGTCTTATCAGATACCCAATGTTCTCAGGCCTATTTTACCAATGCGCATAACCAAAAAAAAACAGAGCACTCAGTTTACTACCTACGCATAGGCAGTAAGGCCACTACCACTATCACTGGCAGGAAATATAATGCGCATAACCAAAAACAGTGCACTCACAATTTACCACCTACGCATAGGCAGTAAGGCCACTACCACTATCACTGGCAGGAAAATGTGCACCAAATGCTACCTACGCATAGGCAGCAAGGCCACTACCACTATCCCTGGCAGGAAATGTGCACTCAACCACTACCCCTCTCTCGGGTAGGGACAGGCCTTCCTTCCCTATTTTACCACCTCAAAGTGTAAAATCAGGGACTCACCACCACGTTGTCTGTGACCACCGAATATGGTCGTTACCGTATCCGAGACACAGGAGGATTCCCTCTGGCCAGGCTGGGTGCCGCGAAGCAGTGTTTGGTGCTGGTGACGGCCTTCTCCCAAGATCACAAAGAGATCTCCCTCAGTTGCAACTTTGTTGGGTCCTGCGCCGTTGGTCCTCCTCGCTATGCCTCAGGAATAGGTAATCCCATCCTCGTCGCCATTAATGTGGTCAAAATTAATCCAAGACAACTGGTGTGAGACTGCAGCTTTATTCACGACGCCGGGAGAATGTTACCCACATGAAATGTCAAAGTAACAAGCCCACACATCTGTGGGTGAAGCCAACACTTATACCTTATCCCACACCCATGGAAAATCACAAGTTGTCGCCCTCCATTAATCACTTAACCTTCTAATATTTTAACAGAGATACGAAATGTTTACAACCCCACTTAACCATCTGGTGTATTGACAAAGATAAGAAATGTTCATGACCCCGCATCCTGGGGTTACCCAAATACGCTGACACAAGGGTTAAGTTAACCAAACATTCTAACCTAGGAGTTGCAAAAGACACATGGGTCAGAGTAGGGTGATGGCAATTAGATTTCACTACATGTATGTAAGGTATACTAAACATTCAATGAGAGACACATAAAATTTATCCCACATCACTTTTTCACACAGGGCCATGGTGATTTCCTCTAATAATAACTACCTTCATTTAAAAACTGCATTTTGTGTTTACTTGTGTTATCTTTTACTAATATTTAAATTGGTTTGCTCTGAAACATTTAAGTGTGACAAACATGCAAACAAATAAGAAATCAGGAAGGGGCAAACACTCACAGTAGTGTGAACACTTTCACACCACTGTAGCTCCGCTCACAAATTCTCGTTGTTTATAATCACCTCTGAGTCTGTGTCAGGATTCATTACACCATTCATTGAACTTGACCTGTTTGCCCTCTCTTACCTCACTTCCAGTTATTGGTTTATAGATGCAGAATTATTTTCTCAAAATTGTCTCACAATATGTTGTTTCTAGTCTAGTTAGAATGTTTTGTAAGACTGCTATGCACGCTACATGTGCAAAACAGTGGCAAAGTTTATTATTAACGATGTTGAGCGAAATGAGACAGACAAATACACTTTGTTCCCCTTTATTTTTAACTTGTTTCAGAAAAATGAAACTGAAAGATGTGAAAAAGAAACAAAATACAAATTAGGCCTATGTAAAAATAGATGTTTGAATGCTGCAGCTGGTTGGGGGCTGTAGAGCTGCTTGAGAGTGAATGAGAGCAAACTGGAATGGGAGAAGGAGCTTGGTCTTGCTGGAATGCTGCTGGTGGGCTTCTGCTGGTCTAGATGATCCTTTGTTGATGCCAGAAGTCCTTCTTAATTTGGATCAGCGACTATGTAGGGATGGTGTATTGCTTAAGGCACATTTTTAAAAATGTTACGGTTTGTGTGTAGACCAGTATTCATTATTGCATTCTTTCAGCTTTGATGTTCACTTCAATGAATATTTCTGGGGGTGGGGGGGTGGACAAAAGGACACATTACTAAGACATTTCCTTCTGGATTCTCTGAGGTTAAATGATAATAAGTAGAGATGTTGGCCAATTTTTGACAATGATAGATAAATGCTATGTGTTAATGGTGTCCTCCAGTGGTTTGCACCCACTTTTTTTGGCATTTGTTGATGACGTCCCTGACAGTGCCTTGATCTCTCTGAGGGGCGAACCTGTCCACCATCTTGATAAGGTCAGGATGGGAAGCCAAGAATGCCAGCGTGTTACGGGCATGGGTCCTGTTTTAGACACAAACAATACATAAACACCGATTTATTTACAATCAATTAATAATGACAGCATTAAAACAACATTTTGATGTTTTTTATATGTTAAATTAACATTCAAAATATGTTTGATGCCACAATGTTTTTTCATAGGCAGAACTGCCTGTTTTTATTTCATCACAAGAGGGTGTGAGGCAGATTCTCTGTTTATGACAGTGGAGTAGAATCATTTGACCGACATCACACGCTTGGCACTTTAGCTGAATACACTTGAAGTGGCTAGGCGAGACATCACTTATTGCAGAGACCATTTAAACCTACGCCAAAACAGCTAGTATTATGCCCATTTTTAAGTGTAAAAGCTATAACGCTGAAACAATGCTTATTGAATGCTTATTATTTGCATTATTGAATGTTTGAATGTCCTTGAATTTCCCCTGGGGATCAATAAAGTATATATCTATCTATCTATCTATCTATCTATCTATCTATCTATCAAGAATGATTGCTTTCCAGCTTTCATTGTAATGCTTATGTCTTTCAGTGTCTTGTCCCTATTCTACGCGTGTTTCTTGTGTTAAGTGATGGGAAGTGGCAGTGACGACGCATGTCCAAATCATATTTTTATTTATTTGTTTTTATTTCAGTTTCGATACTCTTTTTGTAAGTATTCAGGTTATGTAATGAACACCTAGACATTTGAACATCGCCACAGTCTCTCCCTGCGTTTGTGTTATAATTTTGATCCAGTGGTGACATAACCTTAGAGCATCAGCCCATTTTTAAAGTACCTGCAGGCATGCCATTGGACAACAGGTTTTTCGAATTGGCATGTTTTGTACGGGCACTGCCCTAGTTGATTTACAATCACTACATGGACCAACATATTGTATAACATACTGTATAATGCACTGTGCAATATGTACAGTGCAAAACATAGTGTTTTCTGAATATAACATATGTTACTACCTCTTCATTGTGTTTTCAATACAATGAAATTGTATAAATTGGTAAAAATACAATTTCAAATCCACGGCACTGACAGATAATTCTATGTAGTATTGATATATGACATGACATAACTTTTGGATACCACATAATAAATTGATTGTTAGGTTCGGTTGGCTGAATTGTTATTTATAAACAAGAAGTAGCACTCCCACCTGACTTCCTGTGCACTGTCGAGGGCCAGACAGCTGATGGAGTGGATAAAGCGGTCAGTCAGGTTCTTTTTGCCAGACAAGACGCGGGATGCCCCCATGACCTCTGCCAGTCTCTCCAGGAACTGTGCAGTGGTCTTCCTCACGGCCGCATTACGGTGTCTAAGAAGTAGAGAACCATTGAGACAAACCAAGAGAAACACAGAGCCAGAGAATGAGTAAGTCAGAGAACCAGACCAGACAAAGAACCATATAACCTGGAGAGCCATGTGTGAAACCAGGTGAAACAGAGATCTAGGTAACAGTTGTTGAGGACTAGTAGAACCATTAGTATCAGCAGTATCACAGAGAACCAATAAACTTCAGGAAGTCTGAAGTAAAGGCTCATCAGGGTTCTCTGTCCCCCTCACCTGAGCCCTGTGTTGATGAGGGCGTTCATGCTGCGAGAGGGGGTGACGTTGAGCACCATGTACCCCAGTGCCAGCTCCATGTCCTCCCTGATGAAGCCGCTGGCCTCTCCAGCTTTCGGCAGCAGTGTCTGGGCTGTGCCCTCGGCCTCTGTGTCCATGCCTCGCCCCAGGTGAGCGTGCAGGTGGGCCAGGGTCACCATGGCAGCGCGGGAAACCATCGAGCGCAGGTTCTTCACCTGGGTGTGTGGAGAAAGGTAGAATGACAAAATGTTGCAAGCCGTCTCAAAAATACATAGAACACAAAGAAAGTTTGTTACAATGGTGTTCTCATACTGTCTATAAAAATGAGTCCCAGGCCCAACATGCATACATTATAGAGGCACCAAGACGAGTAAGCTTATTGAAACTGTGCAGTATAACTGAGTCATCTGAATACATATTCTCGGGCCTGAAACAGAACAAATGCAACATGAGCTCTAGCTTGTTTTCCAGCAGAGAGCCTCTGACCTCGCAGTAGACGGCCAGACACACATCATGCAGCCTGGGCAGCAGCACCTCAGCGTGGTGTTGGGACAGAGACCTGATGGAGATCAGGGCCTCGATCTTCTGCTGCCTGCAGAAACAACAACACACACAATTTAGAGGAGCATATGACTTTAGCAGTCTATCTTCAGCTTAGCTCTAAAGTGTAAAGACCTTGCATAGGGTAGACTGTCTTCAATTAAAGACACTCTGAACACAAATATGTCATTTGCATGTATCTTAGCTGAAAACCTATAATTTGTCTCAAGTAAATATGTTAAAGTAGCTTATCATAGCCAATAGCCTATAATTTGTATAGAGTTAATGTGTTAGCCTAGCCTATTTTAGCTATACTCCCACCAGTCATCGTCTCTGAGCAGCCTGAAGGCCTGCAGGATGGCCTCCTCGGGACAGGACACAGGGGGCAGTTTGGCCAGCTCAGGGAGCTCCCTGATCTGCTGGGTGTTGCTTGTTAGCTTCTCTATCACTCTCTTCTTCTTCACCTCCTTACACTCCCTCACTTCCTCCTTCCCTGCCAGACACTCGCCTGACTTTTGCTCTGGGAGGTCAAAGGTCAAATCTGTTTGTCTCTATACACTACCATGGCAAATTATGCTATGCACTGATGTTTAAGTATTGTTAAGTTGTCAAGACTGTATAAGATGGTCTGCATGTGCTCCATGGGTCTGCACTCATGCGTTATAAAGTTTGATTTGTAGATCCTATTCTTGTGTTGCAACCAAATCTATATCAGACAATACGATCAGTGTGTGTGAGTGAGTGTGTGTGTAAGAGGGGTTAGGGATATGTATCTAACTTCACTGCTCACCTGTCACAGCAGTGGCCACACTAACTGAAGCCGTCTTCTTGAGGCGGGGTAGTCTACTTACGAACCGTCTCTGATTGGTTGCCTGGTGTTTGGCTGTCTCTGGTGGGGAGGGGACAGCATGGGCAATGGGTGGAGTGGGGGTGTTGAGGAAGGGCAGAGCGCGCAGTGCGGACGGGGTCCTGAGGTCCACAGGGCTGAGGCTGCTTGTAGAACTGCTTGCGCGGTCTGAAGCGCTGGCATTGCCACTGAGGACACTGTTACAGCGGAGACTGGCGAGTCTGATCTCCTCAGCAACATGTAGGGCCTCCAGTCGGAGGTTCTCAGGGTGGACGTTTAGGGGTTCCAGCACACACCCCATGTTCTGGTGACTGCTGGTTTTCAGGCCAACATCTTGGACAGTTTTGATGCAGCGCCTGGCCTTGATCTTCTTCGGCTCGTTGTTCTGACTTTCGCCCGTTGCCTTGGCAATGACAGGTGGAGCAGGTGCCATACTGCCATTGGCAACGCCACTCGGGGCTCTGTCGTGATGGAGTGGCATCAGTGGGTGAGCGCAATCAAGGCCAGTCAAATTCCTCCTTCCTACGGGATGCGGAGCACCTCCTTGCGGAATTGCAGAGAGCCGTCTGTCACCTAGCCACAACTGGACCGGGTCCTGGCCCTGGGCAAGCGCAGGCAAGGAGGGGAATGAGCCACCGGACTGCTGGTGCTGGGCGTGTGCCGGGGTGATGGGGGGCAACAGCTCATGCTGACCAGACGCTACACCGGCTCTGAGCGGCTGGAGAGAGCCGCAGAGCATTGTGGGATTGTGGTCTGGCAGAATCACAGGCACAAGATGAGGATGGAGATGTGGGTGAAGCAGCTGATGATGACACTGCAGACAGGGAGGAGGAAACATGTCAAACATGGCCACCACCTGCACCCAACACCACAAACAGACATTTGCACACACACAGTTCCGTATGTGAACCTAATATGAAAGTTACTATAAGTAACTTAGCCCATGGTATGATTTCTATAATTAATTAACAGCCAGATTGCGCATAAGCTGTATTTGTATTGGCCTCAGGGAATATGGGCTATTCAATTTACATACCGGCAGTAGCTTAGGCTATATTGTACTAGGCCTACTATTCAATTTTATAGGGAACTCACACATGCCGGGAAGCAGGTCTGGGAGCCAGTGTACTGCATCCGCTCCAGGTTTTCCCTCAGGAGCTGCTGCATTATGCGTTTCATCTCCTGGTTTTGGGCATGGAGTCTATCCAACTCCTCTTTAAGGCTTTGGGAATCCATAGACCTGAAAATATCCAATTCACTGACTGAAGCTAGATTTCAAATTTGTGATGATAATGGGCCGAAGTTAAACGTCCTGAACTTAAAATATAATATGGTTTTAAATTAGGAAAATTACGATTTGAAAGATATATATTCGAATATAATCGAAACAGAAAAACAAGCGTGTAGGCTATATCTAACTGAGAAGTTGCAACAAGTGAAGCAAAGCAGTATTTTGGCGGAGAATGACAGCTACGCTATTGTGAACTCACCATTATGACGCGTAACGAGTTCCATAAGCCTAGAGGTCACAATCGCCTGTCTATTCATGGGTTTCATCAGGTCCCTTTCCACAGGTGTATTAATCAAGCACCATGCAGTCTGCATTGATAATTAAGGTGTTTGATTTTATACACCTGTGGAAAGGGACCTGATGAAACCCATGAATAATTACATCGACCCTTTCAAGAGAGTTCCATTATCATCATAGTTGGCCCCACAAGGCTTCCGTTTTAACATTCCATATGTTATCTTAATGCAAAGGAAGTAGATTGGGAACCAAATAGAACGTTTAACCATTGTTTTTGTTTTTATTGTTGAAAGGGTCTATAGATAACTAACCAATAAACATCAGTAAATGCAGCCTTATAGTCTTCTTAGGCTTCCTTAGGCTTGATAGCAAGCAAATTAGTCAGTATCAATTAATTGATAGTTACAGGCATATAATCTTGATTTGAGTTCAGTGAGTGATTGTTGTGCTAAACCGCTAAATTAAGGACTAGCCTACGCTGTGATATCATTATTTCACTCCAAACCAAACACGTAAAATCAACCACAAAACAAGAACGGTCATCAACCATGTAACGCAATCTGTCAAAGTGAAACCAAATTCCTGAATTTGCATTCTGATTCTGAAGTTCATCCGGAGGATAATGGAGAACAATGAAAATACGTTTACCTTCAGTACATCGGGTTGGTGGTTTTAAACTTATGTGAGCGGACACAACAGACCAATTTACAATACCCTCTACTGGGGAGCAAGGATAACACAAGTTTCCACATGTTTTTAATATCTTCCACGACCACAGGATAGAGTTTAAAAGCGCTTTGTTTAATTAAAAATGTTTTCCCTTTCGGTTAGTTTCCATGTAGGTGTGTGAGACAGTGAACAGTTCTAAAATGTTGGTAGAACTACATTAAAGAACAGCAATTTAATCAATGATTAATAGCATGAACAAGCATCATAAATCAGAACCGCTTAATTAAGTGTATGCTGAACAGATTATGCCTTAGGCCTACCCATCTTGAAAGCCCCAAATCAATCACCGGAGCACTAAGCAACCCAAATGAGCAAGTACGCATGTTCACAGCAAATCAAGTAACAGTAATGAGCAGATTTTATATCTGCAAAAGATTTAGATGGATTATATTCCCAACGTCTTTGATAAATTGATAACAGTAATGAAAGTCCTTAAGGTATTGGAATTACTCAAAGAATGTGGGTGGGTCTTAAAAGAGCCTTTGTGTTGTGAAGCGTTACGTTAAAAAAGCCGACTTGACTTGACTTAACACTTTACTTGGAACTGGTGTATTATATCAAGGCCAGGCGCTGCATCAAAACTGTCCAAGATGTTGGCCTGAAAACCAGCAGTCACCAGAACATGGGGTGTGTACTGGTGTAAGGCCGTCACCAAGTATACCAGCTCCAAGTAAAGCCGGATTTTGAACGCGCTTTAATCCAAAGGCTCTTTTAAGAGCCACCCATGTTCTCTTTGAAAAGTAATTCCAATATAAACAGACCACATTGCATTAATTTGCATATAAGTCTATGTCCATATTTTGCCACGGCTGTGTCATCCTCTAAATGGCCGTCACGGGACAGAATGGACTCCTCGTGTGGTTTGAAGAGAAACGGCACCGATAGGGGGAGAAACATTGACCAGGCCAGGATAATGTGCCAGCGAATGAGCACAACTAAGACGGACGAATAGGACAAGTTAACTTAAAACAATGGATCCAGCAGCTGTGTTGTGCTGGTCTCATTTGTGTATTTGCTGTAGC
Organism: Alosa sapidissima; assembly: GCF_018492685.1. Classification (NCBI taxonomy): domain Eukaryota; kingdom Metazoa; phylum Chordata; class Actinopteri; order Clupeiformes; family Clupeidae; genus Alosa; species Alosa sapidissima. The sequence goes on along the minus strand of NC_055965.1, from coordinate 16,490,897 downwards.
CTACTATACTAACTGGTGTTGAATGTCAAGAATAAATATGGCATGTCGTGATTTAAAGTCGACCTGACATTAAAGGAGAATTCCGGTGTGACATTGACCTAAAGTGTATCGAAACATGATACCGAGTGTGAACGTATGTCTCAGCCCATCTCGGCTTGTCCCCTGCACTCCAAAATCTGGCGCTAGTTAGCCGATGCTACCAACATCTTTTTCAATAGTGGTGCTTCGGCATCGGGCTAGCCATGCAAATAAATCACTGTTTTACACCCATTTACTAGGCTCAATGTATCTCCACACTTCATTGGTAGACTTCCGAGGGCCCTGACATTTAAAACGAGACATTGAGAACTTTGAAAAAGCACTGGTAGTTTACTTACAAGACGATTTGTACAGACAGTATCTTCACGAAGTTTAGCGTTTGCAGCCATCTTGAATTTAGTCACGATAAGTCGAGCAACGAGTAAGAATGAACAGGTATGATAAGGGATCAGATTCCAAAAATAATTCAGTGGAAATGCATGGATTCCAGTTGCTGCTACTGGAAGAAACTGGAATCCATGCATTTCCACTGAATTATTTTTGGAATCTGATCCCTTATCATACCTGTTCATTCTTACTCATTGCTCGACTTATCGTGACTAAATTCAAGATGGCTGCAAATGTTAAACTTCGTGAAGATACTGTCTGTATAAATCGTCTTGTAAGTAAACTACCAGTGCTTTTTCAAAGTTCTCAATGTCTCGTTTTAAATGTCAGGGCCCTAGGAAGTCTACCAATGAAGTGTGGAGATACATTGAGCCTCGTAAATGGGTGTAAAACAGTGATTTATTTGCATGGCTAGCCCGATGCCGAAGCACCACTACTGAAAAAGTTGTTGGTAGCATCGGCTAACTAGCGCCAGATTTTGGAGTGCAGGGGACAAGTCGAGATGGGCTATGAGACATACGTTCACACTCGGTATCATGTTTCGATACACTTTAGGTCAATATCACACCGGAATTCTCCTTTAAACTTTGTTAATTGATTCAGTTGAGCTAAAAGAACCATTACATGTAGCTTCTTTGCATGTTGTATGTTAAAAAAAATGCATCCAATTGTTTACAACTATTGACGATGGCTGTTAAATAAAATTCCCAAAAGTGACATTTTCCTCTTATCTTTTCTTAAGCTGTGTATTTACATGTTTTGGTGTAGGCTTAGAATTCATTTTGCAGGTTTATAAGTAAATTTTACATTATAACTTGATTATTAAAACATAAAAATATAGCATATTATGAATAGATTTTATGTATAATATACAGAACAACTCCATTTAAAATGCAAAGTTTTACTGTTGCACTACCATTTTAAACTATTTCTTTGTTTGATATTTCCCTGTAAATTTGATCATTTATTGATGCACAATAAGCAATTATCACATGTGAAAAATACAGGGAATGGTCTATTTATATACATCACAGTTATGCGAAATTAACAAAAAAACATTGTAGACTTAACAGTTTTTAATGGGATTCATCCGTTCATTCATTCATTGTAAATCAATTTACATATTTTGTCAGTAAAGTTATTTACTGTGCTGCTGTATTTTTTACAGGAATACTCTGGTAACCACAGCTGCCAGCATTTTCCTGTAAAAACTACAGGTTTTTTTTTACAGTGTACTCTTTTGATCCCATGAAGGAAATTTGGTCTCTGCATTTATCCCAATCCGTGAATTAGTGAAACACACTCAGCACACAGTGAGCAGAAGCACACACTAATCCTGGCACAGTGAGCTGCCTGCAACAACAGCGGCGCCAGACCTGTCAAGTCTCACGCATTGAGCGTGAGACACACGCATTTCAATTACTTCACACGCTCACACGCCACACATGGCATTTCTCACTCCGAAAAAATATTAACTTGCCCGCACAGAAATTTCTAAGGGCTATATTTTACAAACGTGTCACACAACGTTGCTGTCTGTGCGCTCATTCAGTTCAGAGCTGCTGTTCAGTTACTAACCTTTCGGCCAATCAGAAAATAGGATTTCTCAACCAATCAGGAAATAGTTTTGTTTTGATGTGGGTCCGCGGAGTCGTGGAGTGAAATTAGGCCCGGTGCTTCGTCTGATAATTTGCTGCGCAGTTAATCAAGATACCGCGGACCGACAAAAAAAGAAAACAAACGTTTCTGCTATCGATGTCATTAAACATGGAGCCATACAATAAAGTGGTGGTAGGCTATGAGCGTTCATTCAATGCAGGCGTCTGCGCGAGAGAAACTGAAACTAATCGATAACGTTGGTATCAAAGCTCCGCTTCAACCTGTTGAATGCTATTTAATTGTTTAACGACACTTAATAGAACAACGTTGATTTTTGGAACTTCCATAGAAACAGAGCAGAGACTGTATAATACACTGTATAGCACTGAGTATTGTATAGTCAAATTTGAATATAACGTGGCCAAAAACTAGCCTTCTCTGTTAAAGATCAACAGATCAGTGATTTACGCCTATCTGCTCGCCAAAAAAGCTGGTATTGTGTTTCCTGAATCCTTACATTCAGGCATTCAAATTAAACTTCATTAAAAAACATGTATTTTTTTTCTCCATTTCCTACCAATGTATGATGCTTGCATGAGGGAAACATCCCAAAACAATAGCACCCATATAATTCTTGCTGTTTTGAGAAGTATTTATTTTCTTATGCAAGCATCATGCAACCATGCAAAAGCAATGAAACTAATTATATCTTACATTAGTAAAGCAGTCCTCTGATGTGCATGGCACAAAACATTTAAGTGAAAGTGCATGTATAACAATATAGGCATAATAATGATTGTGATAATGATAATGACGATTGGGAAGGAGTGGGGTTGGGTACGTGTAGATGAGCCCTATGACCCCAAAGTCTGCCATGACTGGGCCTCAGGTCAAAGAAGTTGAGAAAGGCTGGTCTGCATAACCTGATGCGCCTGAAGGCACGGGTTGAGGACCCAGTCAGTTACGTCACAATATGCACATTTGTTTAAATTCATACCTACGTAATCACCATGACCAAAACCTACCCATTGACCTACATCAAGGCATCAAAATCTGCCACAAACACTTACAACACACAACATCACTCATAAACACACACACACGGACAGAACCACCACTGTTCAAGAGACCATTTTGGGGCTAAATGTGCTTTTTCTCATTTGGTTGTTTTCTGTTTGTTTATAGAGCAGAATGAGCCACTGCTGTTCAAAGGGCCCATTTGGGTGAAATTATTATTATAATTTATGTTATTATTATTTACTATAGGGTTCTAGAATAAATAAAACAGTGTGTTTGAAATAATGGAATTTGTGCTCTCTCATGAAGCTGGGTCTATGGGACATGGGGAGGGTGGGTCTCTGTTGATCGGGGGGAGGGGGCGTGGCGCCACGAGTAGTTCAAGCAGACGTAGGACTTTCATGTTCTTCGATCAGGGGGGAGGGGGCGTGGCACTGTGTCAATGCCACGCCCCCTCCCCCCTGAGAAACAAAGTCTCACTCCTTGCAAACTTCAAAACTTGAGAGCCCTGAGCGGCGCTCAGGGAGCAGTGAAGGGTTAGGTGCCTTGCTCAAGAGCACTTCAACCGTGCCTACTGGTCGGGGTTTGAACCGGCAACCCTCCGGTTACAAGTCCAAAGCGCTAACTAGTAGACCACGGCTGCCCAACGATTATTAGGCTATTGCTGACTGTGGGCAAAGATTATAAGACATAGCCGAGCCAGATAGTTCGTCGTAGTTCATGTATATGGGTGCGAAATGGGGATCGAGTCCAGGTCTGCATAGGCGAGGTATTGATGAGCGTAAGCAATGTCCTTTTAGGCAAGTCCCTCCACTCGGCGGCCATATGCCAACGTTTTATGGGCACTCATCGGGCACAGTCTTTGGGTCGAACTGTGCGTGCGCAAGGCTTCACCAATCTTGCTCCAGTGGCGAGATCACAACACATGATTGGCACGATGGTTTCCTCAACACACCATATGATTGGCTCAATGTATTCACATCACACCACATGATTGGCTCAATGTATTCACATGTCGACGTTTTGCCGAGGAAGGGGTGGGATATGTGTAGACAATGGCCATATTGGCATGACAAACTAGCCCCATGCATTTCTATGGAGTATTTTTTGAGTGCTGTATCTCCTCATTAGCCTGACGCACCCAGGCTATCTCCTTATTAGAAAGTCTCTGGTTAGGAGCTACTTTTAGGCTTAATATTCTTTGCGAATACAGGCCCAGGACCCCATCCTGTACAGACTGGTCTGCTCACTGCTGCTGATCTGAGTATCTGCTGTTGACTGTGATACTGGTGGTCAAATGCTGCAGGGCCCAAAGTAAGTCAGCCCCTTAAAACAGAGCTGATCACAGATATTGAAATAACATGCAATTAAATTGATTATAGAAAATAATTGTATGCTATTTAAAAAAAAAGAATAGTGCACATGTGGCAAGTGGTAGGTTTGCTCTAGATTGCAACATGTCGACTATGTCATCTGAGGCCCTGCCCCTCAGAATATTCAATCAATTGGACTATTTAATATGTTACGTGAAGCCCAACCAGGCAAGACAGGTTCATGGTCACAGAAAACCAGAGGCGTGTTTCCAAAACTAAACTCTCTTTATTAACAATCACTAAAAACATACAGGGAGTGATATGAGTTCTCTCCAGACAGTCAGAACCTTTGCCACTAAGGCACTGACATAAATGGCCTATAAGGCCTGTACACACATGTATACACGCAGTCACACACGTACAAACACACTTAAAGACACACCACACGTGAGCATGTCAACACCAAATACTCAGATTCACCACAGCAGGACAATTGAAGGAAATTGAAGGGGATTTCACACCCACAACTTCTACTGCTAGTGGCTGTTAGCCCTCAACACACAGACCACTTCAGACAGAATAAAATGGACAATGACAATATCCGTGGTACAGTTCATCTCCCGTGTGTGCATTAACGCGCAGGCAAACATACAGCAAATAAACAAAAATAATAAACATGTCAGATCGGCCAATCACAGCTGATGGGCCAACTCAGCAAGGCTTGGAACATGCAAGCGGATGCCGAGGGGAATCGTAGGCCAAACCCAAACTTCAGACAAAACAGCAGCATTCGGAACTTGGACCAAAGTAGCCTTGATGTTACCGCTCCCTTGTGTGCCAAGATCAATCAGATGATGTCGTCGGTTATGAGGCCCATGTTCTGCGACTGACAGCAGTCCAGGAAAGTCACTGACTGGATGTATGCACAGCTGTCAGGAGGCCAATACAGCACAAGGAATCCTGCGGTGAAGGCAGGAGTCAGGTGGAAAAACAAAGTTGTGCAGTTATTAAGTCAACTTTCAAAATAAAAGTTGCAATTTATATAGCCGCTCCTACACATTGATTGGCTCACGCCTCAAAGGGCGTGAACCTTGTCCTGTTACACACATATTTAATGATGTGCTGAGCTCTCTGATCCAAAAAGTAACAGAAAGAAATCATGAAAATGAGGATTTGTACTGGATAGTAGAAATACAATGTTGTTTATACTTTTCAGATCACCGAAGAAAAGACAACAAAGACAAGAGAGAAAATGCCGTTGAGAAAAGGCCTGGTTGTGACTTGCATTGCATTATTTCCGTGGCCCCCCCAGAGACTTTCTAATGTGGAGACACAGCACTCAAAAAATCCTCCATAGAAATGCATGGGGCTAGTTTGTAATGGCCGTTGTCTACACATATCACACCCCTTCCTCGGCAAAACGTCAACATGTGAATACATTAAGCCAATCATGTGGTGTGATGTGAATACATTGAGCCAATCATATGGTGTGTTGTGAAGACATCGTGCCAATCATGTGTTGTGAACTCGCAGCTGGAGCAAGATTGGTGTCGTGAAGCCTTGCTCACACGCATTTCTGCCGAAATGGATGCCCAATGAGTGCCCAAAAAGTGTTGCAATATGGCCGCCGCCATATTGCAAAAGGACTTTGGTCCCCTTCACAGATTTTTCGATGTTTCCGTGATGCCACCACAGATTTCGAGTTAAGGGGCCCGTGGTAATTTCACGGATTTCTGACCTTGCAAACATGTCCTATGCACTCTGTTTTCATTATGGGCTGGAGTTTCCCATGTCCAGCATCTTTCCTACTATATTCCTGTCTTACTTTCCCTGTCTTGCCTGATGAAATTTAAAAAAACATGGAAAAAACCTGTGTGTTTTTGGTCTCTGCATTTACCCCAATCTGTGAATTAGTGAAACACACTCACCACACAGTGAACACACAGTGAGGTGAAACACACACAAATCCTGGCGCAGTGAGCTGCCTGCAACAACAGCGGCGCTCGGGGAGCAGTGAGGGGTTAGGTGCCTTGCTCAAGGGTACTTCAGCCGTGCTTACTGGTCGGGGTTCTAACCAGCAACCCTCCGGTTACAAGTCCAAAGCGCTAACCAGTAGGCCACGGCTGCCCATTAAGTGTGTGTTTATCCCTTGTTGTCTGATGGAAAGAGAGTTTATATAAAAGGATGTTATTTCATCAAAAACATTGCCAAACCCAAGCCTAATGTAATCTAATGTCAAAACACGATTTAGAAAAGCATATTCATGCTCTCATCTCCAGCAAGTTTGATTACTGCAATGGACTTTTCACAGGCCTTCCTAAAAATACTATGAAACAGCTTCAGATGATACAAAATGCAGCGGCTAGGGTTAGGGGTAGGACTGACGCATCTCTTCAACAGCCAAGTCCCTGCAGTGGCTTCCTGTACATCACAAACTTTAAACAGACAAATCTCAGTTATGCAGCACTCAGTGCTCACAGCACTCAAAAAATCCTCTATAGTAATGCATGGGGTTAGTTTGTAATGCCAATATGGCCGTTGTCTACACATATCACACCCCTTCCTCGGCAAAACGTCGACATGTGAATACATTGAGCCAATTATGTGGTGTAATGTGAATACATTGAGCCAATTATGTGGTGTGTTGTGCAGACATCGTGCCAATCATGTGCTGTGAACTCGCCGCTGGAGCAAGGTTGATGTCGTGAAGCCTTGCGCACGCACAATTATGCCGAATAGTATGCCCGATGAGTGCCCAAAAAGCGAGTGGAGGGACTTGCCTAAAAGAACTTTGCTTTAGAACACTTATGCTTGTTTATTAATAACTAAATGGGATGAGACCTAATTACCAATCAGACATGCTTCAGCAGTACATACAGCGGAGAAAATAAGTATTGAACACGTCAACATTTTTTTCAGTAAGTATACTTCCAGAGAGGCTATTCGCATGAAATTTTCTACAGACATTACTATTAACTTAGGTAATCCACACATATTAAAAAATCTAAACATTAATGTCCCTAAGTAGAGTTATGAGTAAAAAAGTGGAATGGCACAGGGAAAAAGTATTGAACACACTAAGAAAAAACAGTACACAAAGGCAAGGAATGGCAAGGAACGAGCTGGAATCTATACATAGTTAGAGAGTAATTATCCCTCCTATCTGTGCAAATTAATGTAAGCTGGGTTAGTACCTATTGATGAGCTATAAAAAGGTTTTTCGTTACCAAGTTGTCACACAAGAAACATGTCATGATGGGTAAAAGCAAAGAGCTCTTCCAAGACCTTTGCAACATTATTGTTGCAAAACATATCAATGGAACTGGTTACAGATGCATTTCAAAACTTCAGAATCATCCAGTAAGCAGTATTGGAGCCATTATCTGCAAGTGGAAGGAACATCACTGCATCATCAATCGGCCATGCACAAGATCTCCTCACAAGATTTCTGACCAGGAAGTCAGAAGGATAGTCAGAAGTGTAGCCTAAGAGCCAAGGACCACTCCAGAAAGACTTGGAGGCAGCAGGTTCAAATCAGAGAAACTCATAGGTAATGAGAAAATCATAGGTAATGCACTCCACCGCCATGGCCTCTATGCCCGCTCACCCCACATGACTCTATTACTGAAGAAAAACATGTTGAAGCTCATTGAAAGTTTGCTACACAACATTTGGACAAGCCTATGAAATACTGAGAGAATGTAGTCTGGTAAGGTGAGAGCAACATTTAACTCTTTGGATGTCATACTACACACCATATTTGGAGGAGAAATGGCACTGTGCCTCACCCTAAAAATACCATACCAACAGTGAGGTTTGGAGGTGGAGGCATCACGGTGTGGGGCTGTTTTTCATCTCATGGTACTGGCAGACTTCATACAGTTGAAGAAATGATGAATGGAGCCATTTTTTCTGGGAGAATCTTGCCATCCACCAGAACAATGAGGATGAAACATGGCTAGACCTTCCAGCAGGACAATGATCCAAAGCATTCAGCAAAGGAAACTCTCAATTGGTTTCAGAGAAAGGAAATTCAGGCCCTGACTTAAATCCAATTGAATAGTTTTGGAAGTTACCTAAAGATCAGGATTTACAAGAGGGACCCCTGGAATCTTCAATATTAAAAGACTATCTGTTTAAAAGAATGGGCCAAAATCACACCTGAATACTGCGACTGATTAGTTTCGTCATAGAGGAAATGCCTTGAAGCTCTCATTACAAATAACGGATTTTCCACAAAGTATTTAAGAAATTTCAGTAGGCGTGTTCAATACTTTTTTCCTGTGGCATTCCACTTTTTTACTCATAACTCTACTTATGAACATTAATGTTTGGACTTTTTATATGTGTGGATTACCTAAGTTAATACTAATGTCTGGTGAAAATTTCATGCAAATAGCCTCACTGGAAGTATACTTACTGAAAAATTGACGTGTTCAATATTTATTTTCCCCGCTGTACATTCCAGAATACTTGTTTGTAAAATCCACTGTTAGAACTAAACTTCTTTCAGCAGCTTTTATTTGCTATGCAGTTCAGCTCTGGAACCAACTTTCGGATTACATCAAAGTTGCCCCAATTGTAGCCAGTTTATCTATCTAGAATAAAATCTAGAGAATAAATCTAGAATTAAGAGCAAACTTTTATCAGATGTTTTTCATTAACTGATCAAAAGTTTTTTCTGTTAATCAGAGCGCAAATAATGTATTTGACTGTTTATGCTAAAACACGAGAATCTGTGTGAGTTTCATGAAAGGAAATGCTGGTTGTGTACTGATAGATAATCAAAGGCGGACAGAGGTTTTGTCACAGCACTATATATATATATATATATATATATTTTTTTTTTTTTTTTTTTTTTTTTTTGTTGAAAGATACATCTTGCTGATGCGCTGGGACACATCATCAGTGATGTAACCTGGGGTCACTGGGTGTTTCGGGTCTTTCAACATCAGACACCCTCGCCCAGGCGACCCGACCAGAGTTGATCAGACTCCGGCCTGTGTCCCAGCAGCATTCTTCCACGGATCAGCCCTCTTGATCCAAAGCCATCTTGTGGCTCTTTCTGCGGCTTCAGTTGCAGATCTGATGGCCTTCCTCTTTGCCTCCGGTGAGGCCCAGCATGGTGAGGACTTTGCAGAGGGACCGCCCTGCAAATCCTCGGCATCCCACCTCCAGGGGTTCACAGTAAGTCCTCTAGCCTTGGCTCCTACACTCCTCCACCAGCTCCTGGTACTTGGCACGCTTCCGCTCATTAGCCTCCTCCATGCGTTCTTCCCAGGGCACTGTCAGTTCCAGAATGATCAATTGTTTGGTGGAATCAGAAACAATGATCATATCTGGTCGGAGCCGTGTTGTTGTTATTCTTGCTGGGATCTTCAGCTGTTTGCCCAGGTCCACTTCTAGCTGCCAGTCTGTGGCGGTAGTGAGGAGACCTGACCTGGCCCTCGCTTGGATAGTGGGCTTCTCTCCAGCTCTGTGGAATCTGATTGACTGAGGCTTGCTGTGGTTCTTGGTGGTAGTAATGGCCTTGGCTATACTCTCAGCAACCGCCTTCAGCACCTGGTCGTGGCGCCAGCGGTAGCGCCCCTCTCCAAGGGCTTTAGGGCAGCTACTGAGGAGGTGTTCCAGGGATCCCCTTCCTGGACACTGGAGGCAGGATGGTGTCTCTGCTTTATATATAATATATATAGTACACTATATATACACTAATAACCTTGTCGAGCAAACGGCCATAGATTTTTGGGGTTAGCTGGTCTATAGCTAAATTTAGCGCAACAGCTTACATGTAACTGGAGGTGTGATGAATCACAAAGTTGTGTTCCAGAAATCGGAAGTTGTTACACTCTCTGATTTACTCTACTTTGTGTCTTTTATGTCTTTTAATCATTCTATTTTATGTTCTTTTTAAAGTTGTTGTTCCCCTTAAACTGTTGACCTCTTATGCTTTCATGCTGTTACAGTTTTTTCTGATTGCTTACAGTTTTTTCTGAATGCTTAAACACAACCGTGATTCATATAGCACAATTTCTAAAACCAGAATAATTGATGTGCGTAAATAAACACCGATACTTGATGTTTGGATCCCTGTATTTTTACAGAACTATATGACAAAAGTATGACATCAAACTGACATAGCCTACCTTGTGCACAGAGAAAGCGAAAGCCAGATGTGCTTTTTATTCATACCATTCATACCAAAGCAGTGTTTGTGCCACGTCCTATTCTTCAGCCTCCTCTAATTCTTACTCTTCTCACTCTTCCTGCTCCCTCCATTGTACCCATTGTAAATTACCTGTGGCTTATTTATAGTGCTTAGGCTGATTGCAAAGTGAACTAATTAACTAAAACAGTTTTCACATGAGAAAGAGTGCCAGAGCGTTGGCAAAATAGTGTAAATAATAGCCATACATGTGTATAGTTTTGCTAGGAGTGTGTTGATCATTTGGAAATTGAGTGTAAAGCAGTGAGTTGTATTTACAGTTCCGCAAAATAAGTGCTGTGCAGGGGATTGTACCTACAGATGTGCAAAGTGTGTGTTACAAAATTGCAAACTGAGTGCAAAGCAGTGTTTGTGCTTTTAGTTTTGTGAGTGAGTGGTTTTGCTATAAGTATTAATAGTTTTAGAAATTTGTGTCAGAAAAAACTGTAATCAGAGTGCTCATCGTTCCTTTTACTGTTTATGACAAAACATGAGAGTCTGTGTGAGTTTTATGAGGGGCATGCTTGTCTGATGGTCAAGGATTGTTCAGGCTTTGTTTGAGTTAGCTGGTCTATAGCTAAATTTAATACAAAAGCCTAACTGGAGGTTTGACAGAGCATAAGATTAAGTTGTTGGCTGTGTTCCAGTAATTTGTCATTTTGCACTCTTGCACACTTAATTATTATGACCGCAGCTAGCGAAGTCAGCGAAGCGATTATATAGGGATTGTCAAAGTTTTTTGGTCAACAATACCCGGGACACCAAAACACCGGGGCACATGAAATTTGGTGGGTATGTAGCCCCACTAGACTTTTACGGAAAAATGTTGTTTGGTCCCCGGGGCCACTCCCCCGCCGCGCTGGGCCCCCCGAACCCCAAAAAATTCAGTTTTTCCTAAATAACTACCTGAACCGTGGCACCGAGGATGAAGAATTTGTTATCGTATGCTGGTCTCAAGGGCCCACATCAAACTAGCCCATAATCACTCATTTGTGATTTGCACCTCCGCAGTAAAAAATGAAAATGCAATATCATTCTGCTTTAATCGCCCCTCTCTTCAGTTAAGATGTTCAGAACTGCACCAAATTTTATGTGTATGATTAACCTGACATTCTCTGGGGGTATGCCAAGTTTCGTAGAATTTCATCCATGGGGGGGTCTAAAAAAATTAAGTTATGTGTACATTTAGTGACTGTACACTCATTTGCCTGTAGATGGTGGTGCACACATATACAGTATACACGCACACACAAACAGGCACGCACATACTATTGGTATCTGCAATTAGAACGGCCGATACATTATTACAAATTCAGTAGGATTAAAGGAAAACCAAATATTCATCATTATTATTTGGCTGCATTTCCAGTATTGGCGTAACGTAGACTTTTGTCCACCAGATGGCGCATCGTTGCAGTGAGACGTAATTTTGTTGGAAGTTAATCTAAAGTGGGTTGGAAAGACAATAGAGGCTTCCTACAAGGACAACACTGTAGTTTACCGCAGAGAACGTCTAATAATTGCCCTCTGGGAAGAGGTACAGAAGCCTGCGCTCCCGCACTACCAGACTCACCAACAGCTTCATACACCAAGCTGTAAGGATGCTGAACTCTCTCCCTCCTCTCCCCCCTCCACCCTCAGCTACATAACATCCTGGACATTGGACCCACAATGGCCGCCTGCACTACTCCACTTGCACACTTGCACACTTGCACACTTGTACACTTTACAACTTGGTGTTGTTGTCCTGAAAACACAACACTTCTGCTGCTCTTACATAACTTGCACCACTATGCCACTTTCTTTATTACTTAGGTCAAACAGAACTACCCAAGCCTTTTATTGGCCTGACTTTGCACTAGTATTTTATTGACTGTCCATGCACAATTTCAACCAAATTTTGCTGCTCTTATTTTTTCATTATTATATGTGCCCTCTTATTTACTTATTTACTTACTTTTTTGTTTACTTGAATGTTATGTTTGTCTGTGGACTTAAATTGGTAAAATGTCTTGTCTTCACCGTGGGATAGTGAGAAACGTAATTTCGATCTCTTTGTATGTCTGGAACATGTGAAGAAATTGACAATAAAGCTGACTTTGACTTTGACTTTGACTTTGACTTTGATAAGGGTAGGATGATTTTCACATGAAATGTAATTCCCATTTCTTCTTGAAGCTGAAATAAATCTGAGAATGTTTATCAGACAAGATTGGTTTTTAATGCAGGTACGTTAATCTTATACAAGTTACGTATATCAATAGCCTACGACCTAGGTAAAATAATGTTAGGCCTACGGTTAACATTGGTTGAGTGATGGAGGCCAATTTGATTAGGCTATTGGTGTATTTGTAGAAAACCATAAATGTGGTTACCAAGCAAATTGATATCAGCGCTGTAATTGACCTAATTGTATCTTTTTTGAGGATGTGAAATACCTTAACCACTGTTTTCTGCCTGTCTTTTAAAGTTATCGTACTGTCAATATAATTATTGTCTAACAGTATAACTTGTATAAGACAGTAGATACAATAGTGGAATCTAACTGTGGAGTTAATGGACTCCCTGGTCCTGCTGGACCACCTGGATTTCCTGGACCACCTGGATTTCCTGGATCTCGTGGTCTCCCTGGACTTGATGGACCACCTGGATTTCCTGGATCTCGGGGTCTCCCTGGACTTGATGGACCACCTGGATTTCCTGGATCTCGTGGTCTCCCTGGACTTGATGGATTCCCTGGTCCTGCTGGACCTCCTGGACCACGTGGTCTCCCTGGTTTTGCAGGAACTCCTGGAATCCCAAGTATACCAGGAAATGATGGAGAGCCTGGCCGTCCAGGATTGGGCACCTGTTCTGATCGAGGTTTGAATTCTGGTAGTTAAACAGAGTGTGTTTTCTACATTTGTATTATTTGCAAGAAGCTTTTTGAGTGAGGAACTCAGGAACAATCAGGCTTCAGTCAATGAGGATACCTTTAAGTAATTCTACTCGGAATGTTAATTAATTTTGATATGCTATCTGAACCTTGCTGTGTCTAGAAAAAAACGTCTTGTCTCGCACGTACAATGTTGCCCAAGCTGTCTGTTTTTTAACTTCTTCGGTGGGAATGTCCTACGGGAAAATAACATGGGGATTTTGAATTATCGCACCTGTTAAACTCTCGCGGGGATGAAAAAGTCTGAAATGCAGACGTTTTCCTGAACACACTTTTGTCGTCTGCCTTCGAGTGGATACTGTGATCTCCGGTAGGGCCTACATGAAGGCAGATTTTTGCTACCCCAGAACTAACTGTCTAACTAACTTAATGGCAAGTTGCATTGCATGTTAGGGGTAATCTGGGTACCCAGAAGTTCGCATCTGGGGTAACAAAAATCAAAGTGTGCTGCCTTCACGTAGCCTACTGGAGATCACAGTATCCACTCGAAGGCAGAGGACAAAAGTGTGTAGAGCAAAACGTTTGCATTTCTGATTTCTTCATCCCCTTGAGAGTTTAACAGGTGTGATAATTCCAAATACCCATTTTATTTTCCCATAGGAAAGATCTCAAGATACCGGATCTCCTTATATGGGCGAAGATGGTAGCTTTTTTGTCGGCGAACTTCAAAGGTCTATGGCACATGGGAATGACAAGGACCGCCCCCGTGATTATGTTGTTTTTCCCACCGCGAGTGTTCATGTGCTTTGTCGTCGGAATGTGTGAAAAACATGGATGCCACAGCAAAGGTTAAAACATACGCTCACAATAAATAAACAACTGTATTTGCTTAACAATATAGTGTAAGACGCTTGTGAAAGAAAGGTATGCAGCTTTCAAGTGACAAAAATGGCAAATTTCCTAGTTATTGGGATTTGTCCAAAGCGAACATTAAAATTGTTGGCCACATGGACCACAAACGAACTACAACATGACAACAAAAGTCATGACGAGCCCCTAACTGGGAAATATGGGAAATTGGGAAACTCTGTTAGCAAAACCTAGCCGCAATTTCCCACCTTTGATTTCCACATTAAGTGACGTGAATGATGCGGAACGATGGCGTTTTCACTGGGGAAAAGGTTTTTGCGATGCCCATGAATACACAGTTAGCCCAAGTAGCAGTGCTTCACCTGTGCTTCGCTCCAATATAGTCCCAAGTCAATACCTGCTTAGCAAACCGCCTCGTCTTAATCTACACTGCTATTTACTCTTTATAAATAAGCAGGCCACAAGAAGTAATTAGGGATTATTGTTTTTTGTTGGCTCACTTTTACTCACGACATGCTTCCGGCGACAAGAGATTCACAATGCTAAGCTTAGCTAGCGGGGGTGCTGAAACAATAAAAACATTGCATGCACAGAGACAAAAATGCTTTTAATCACTTACATCTAACTAGGGGAGACGGTGAATAAACCAATTTAATAAAACGGTGGTGTGTTCCTTTAAGAATTACCTTAGCTTAGCACACTACATTTTCTAGTTCAACACACAACATCTTGCTCAACACTGATTTTCTATGAATATAACTGTGTGATTGTGTGTGTGTCTTTGTGTGTCTTTGCATTTCTGTCTTTGTATGTGTATTTTTTGTGTACTAGATCAAAATGAACACATGGATTGCCACAGTAGGGTGTGTTCTTGCAGTTCTGGATGCTGCTGCCCTAGTTGCTGTTTTTGTTTTCATCATGATGAAGAAGTAAGTACCAGCTGCAGCATTACACAAAATACAGTTGTTTAGTTGCATAATGGAAGCATAATGGAAGCATGGCTCCAGAGGATCTGATTTTGAGTAACTTGGAAAAACTAATGTAATAAAAAGGAAAACATAATTTGACAGTTTCTCATGTAGACTAACTACCTATAGGTATAACTATTGTGTTGTATTTGTTAAGGGTACAGGCTTCCCCCACTTTGTTTGTTTCCAGTTTTCGGAGCCTGGGCTGCCTATAGAGACCAGTTCTTTTTTTACAGTATACTCACTGAATGTGCAGCTAGCGGATTGTTGCTGAATGTGACAAACATTTTTACGGGCTTAACATTGCGTACAATCACTGACACCACGTTTGCCATTTAGTAACTTCCATGATTTGTTTATTTTTACAGGGGAAATGCAGCAGCGAGAGACTCAGGAGCACAGAGCCCTGATGTGGACCCTCCTGATGACACGTACACAGCTCTGAATCCCAGGACAAGAACACCTGAATATGACACTCTTGATGTAAGTCCTCCACATAAACAGGTGGACAAGTTGAATGGATTGACATCGCTTTCACAAATTATGTCATTGTCATGTTTTTTTTCAAACTTTCAAAGCTGTATATTGATTACGTACTTCCTGTTGTAGCATTTTAGGAATCCACCCAGTGCTTGTGGCCGAAGCCCTAGATGAAACGTGCGCCTCTGCAAACTCCAGCTCATATTGAAGTGCAGTCAACTCCATACTCCTCCAGATGACAGCCGACAGGGGACAGTATTTTGCAAACACACACACTTATCACAGGCGCACATGCCCGTATGTGTGTGTGTCTGTGTGTGTGTGTGTGTGTGTGTGTGGAGAGAGAGAGAGAGAGAGAGCGAGAGAGAGAGAGAGAGAGAGAGAGAGAGAGAGAGAGAGTGTGTGTGTGTGTGTGTGTGTGTGCGTGTGTGTGTGCGAAGTGTTCTTTAAATATTTTTGTTGTTGTTAAAATTATGGATTAAGTAAAGTAAAGTATGTTTACTAGCAGGGAGATACCCTTATTTTATTATTTTTTTTCAACTTAAAATTTTATATATTTTCTTCCACTTCCATGATGGCTGATGGCACACAAAAACACAGACAGACAGACATACACACAGACACACACACACACACACACACACACACACACACAGACAAACAGACACACAGACAGACACACACACACACACAGACATACAGTACAGACAGACACACACACACACACACACACAGACATACAGTACAGACAGACACACACACACACAAAGACATACAGTACAGACAGACACACAGACAGATACACACACACAGACAGACAGACACACACACACACACACACACACACAGACATACAGCACAGACAGACACACAGACAGACACACACACACACAAAGACATACAGCACAGACAGACACACAGACAGACACACGCACACACACAGACATACAGCACAGACAGACACACAGACAGACACACGCACACACACAGACAGACACACAGACAGACACACGCACACACAAAGACATACAGCACAGACATACAGCACACACACACAGACAGACACACAGACAGATACACACACGCACACACACACTGACTGAATTTTAGTGTGCACTGCAGCATGGCTCCTCCATGCCCCAACACGTCACGCATGACTTACATTTACAGAGCAGAACACAATATCCCTTACTAATCAGTAACAGAGCAGAACACAATATCCCTTACTAATCAGTAACAGAGCAGAACACAATATCCCTTGTAGGTACAGTATTTTTTACTAATCAGTAACAGAGCAGAACACAATATCCCTTGTAGGTACAGTATTTTTTACTAATCAGTAAAAAAGCCATGTCAGTGGTTTGGAAATAATGATTTATTTTGATGTGGCTCCATGCCCGCTGCTACAGGCAATAAACCATTTTGTTAACAACGATCTAGCTCAAAACTCATCCGATTAATGTAAGTTTTTCTCTCAGCGAAAGTTTGACCTCATTATCATCCATAAATAAACAAGTTGTTTTTAACTCCGGATCTTACCTTTAAGGCTGTTTTAAGGATTAAAATCTGAAGCTCAATTTGAGTCTGGAAATGTGTAAATAATATGAATCCTAATGAAGATGACTATGACTCACCAGTGTGAAACGTATTGTATGACTTTGCAAACATGTGCCCTGATTTCATAATGCACTGGAGTAAAGATGCACTTGTAAAGAATTGTTCAATTAATGCACTTGTAAAGAATTGTTCAATTAATTAAATTTCCAACTTTTCTGGACAACGGTCATTAAAAGGTTCTCAGAAAGATGACAGTTAAGCTTTGTCTCTGATTTTGTGGACACTTCCATTGCACCATTGCATACCATTCAGTACTATTAGCATTGACTTCAGTACACGCTGAATAAAATATACGCATGAGGACTGTGTGCCCCCTTTCAGGGTTTGCACTATAGAAGATATACAACATCTCCCTCCTCTGGACAGAGGCTGAACGACCCTCCAATTGTCTCATGTCATGCTTGACCTGCTAAAAACCTCTGCTTTCTGCTTGCAGTGAACAATGAAATAATATGGAATACTCTGTATGATCTTGTAATTGTACAGTGTCCTTGGGTACCAATTGAAAGGCACTTTTCTAAATGTTTTATTTTTATAATATTTTTTATTTATTATTATTATTATTATTATTATTATTGAACACACAGGACTCTATTTTAACAGTTTAAGCTCAAAGTCTGAAGTGTGATGTGCATGATCATTTCAGGCGTGTCTGAATCAAATTATGCTGTCTTAACAACAGTGAAAACTGTCGTTGCACCAAGCGCATGGTCCAAAAGGGTTGTTCTTATTTTTCTTAATTATTCATGGCCGTTATTTGCACTTAACATCCATTAAACCAATGAGAGAGTAAATATTCTCTTTAAGAGCAAGGAATGCAAAATCAGTGTTTTCATATTTTGAATGAGTGAATCTCTGCAAAAGGAATCTGCTTGCATGTGAGAATGTGTATGCAAACACCAGGATTCCACTAAAGCTTGCTTGGCTAAAATGTGTGGCGGGAGTTTTAAACCTCTGTGGCCATGGCTACATATTTTGGTGAAACCTCTACATGTATTTTATCAGCAAGCTGAAACGTGCACTCCCTGTGAGATATATGGAACTTGAACATTGATTATACAAAAAGTAATTGCTATGTCTGTATGTATGTGTGTTTCTATGTACCCTTTTTATCTGGACTTACAGTTTCTAAATATAAAACTTCATAAAACTCTTTCTGGACAAAAAGACACCATAGTTTATATTTCCCCCAGTAGTCTCAGCTCACGTTGACCTGCTAAATCATTTTGCAGTGAACAATGCAAGAATAGAAATGATAGTGTGTACGATCTGAAGTGAACACACACCTACACACTTCAGATGGGGGTGTGAAGAAAAAATAAAGCCTATCCATAAAGCTTGTGCTATTTATATTTGTGTCACAACCAGTCATGGGTGTGTCTCAAAACAACATACAGTATAACTTTAGCATCAACCACAAGCTTCTCTATTATGACTCTTGTGTTTGTGTGAGACTGTTTTGTTTTGAATCTATGATCTTCCTTGTCAAAAAAGAAAGGCATTATTAAAGATAGACACAATTCTTTTTATTATTATGTTCCTCTTGCCCCACCTGTCATGTCTCTATTCCCCACTAGTGGGGCCCGCCCCACACTTTGAGATCCACTGGTGTAGAGGAATTAAAATGATGCATTTTGTATATAAAATGTAATTCATCATCTCAGGCTGTTCACTCCAACTAGTCCCTCCCTGTGGCCTGCTGTCTGAGCTTTGTGTAGTTTCGCTGAGAATGGAAAACATCCACAACATGTGTGATTATAAGCAGAGACTTTCTAATGAGGAGACACAGCACTCAATAAATCCTCTATAGAAATGCATGGGGCTAGTTTCTAACGCCGTTGTCTACACATATCCCACCCCTTCCTCGGCAAAACATTGACATGTGAATACATTGAGACAATCATATGGTGTGTTGTGAAGACATCGTGCCAATCATGTGTTGTGATCTCGCCGTTGGAGCAAGGTTGGTGTCGTGAAGCCTTGCGCACGAGCATTTCTGCCGAATAGGATGCCCGATGAGTACCCAAAAAAGCTTTGCAATATGGCCTCTGTGGAGGGACTTGCCTAAAAGGACTTTAGTTTAAGTAAGCATAAGTAAAGCAAAGGCCTGCAATAGAGGAATTGTCTCTATCTGCAGGGCAAATGCAATGGTTTGAAGTGCAACGGTTCAAACGTTTGAGGTGGCATCCAAATGAGACACTTTGTATAAATAGATAGAGGTTGACAAAGGGCCTAACTAATGAGTAACACATAAACGGCTAGTTAACACAGGCCTACACATAAAAAAGAGGAAGTCGTGTAGACTAGCTGACAGCACACCAACAGATCCCCCTCCTCTGTTATTGACACATCCATAATTATGGTCATGATCATTTGAAGCCACAGCAAGTCCTTACAACAGCCATATTCAGCCGGTAAGTCTAAGTGTTTTTGGACACTTACTTTTCTGTGAACATTTTTACTCTTGCAGGGCATTTCTCAGGACCTTGAATAATTGACGCTTCAGGCCTTTAACCGTTAGAAGCAGGAAGGAAACATTTAGCCAGTAAAAACACCTTTTGAGTTTTTGCATGTGTTTATAGATGCAATAAACATATATTGATGCAGTCATTTTCTTTTACGGTAACTCTTTCTTTCCATGAAATGTGGTTTTTAGGGCAATTTAAACAAGAGCTCTAATTATTTATTTACTTGTCACTAATTGATTGATGTCAAGTGTTGCTTATCATGCCCCCTGCTTTCACGACAAGTGACTCAGTGGAAAACTGTCTAGGGCCATGGCTGGGTTCAGCCAGTATGCACAACTTTTGAAAACTGAAACACATGACAGTGATTTTGAAGTTTGTGTGCTTTCTTTGGCATGTGTTTATCCCTTGTTTGATTAAATAATTTCCTTTTATAGTAGCTCTCTAAAAAGAACTGTTGCCTCGATGGTTCTTTGAAGCACTGAAAAAGGTTCTTCTATGGCATCGCTCTGAAGAACCGGTACTGGCCCCATTATTTTTTAGAGTGTAGCTCTCTAAAACATTTTCTAAATGCCATGGTCAACAAAACACCCTCTTATGAATTATTGATTTGCAATTAAGTGATTGATGACAAGATTTGCTTTCAGTATCTTATTGTAAACTTGTCTGTAAATTGTACTGTGTCGGTAACATTCATGTGCATTTTATTTGTAAAATGATTGACTTTGAATTGTCTTTGGCTGCAGGATGACACAGCCATGTATTCACATGCAGCCTGCATTGGTGTGATGGTGTTTCTACTCTTCTGTCCAGGTTAGACACATTTCATTAGACCCATCATGCACCCTGTCTTCACTTCAAGTGACCCTCAGTGGAAAACTCTGTAGGGCCGTGGTTGGGTTCAGCTTCCTCTTATTCAGTTTAGCTCATGCTTTGCACTTCACCATATCTGAAGCACAACTTTGCATATTTTCCTTGCACACATTTAGAGTAGCATGACTGGACAAATCAATTGAGTATAAAGAGATGAATAAAATGATGTTGCAGTATGTTGCCCATACCTACACTAGGAGTAACCCTCATGGATGACATTGGACACAAACATCATGTAAAATGAATGCCATCTGTAGCCATGCCCAATGCTCACGTCAGTTCACTGGTGCACATGGTTCAACTATTATGGTCAAATATCACAATTAGCTTTACAGTGGTTTCTGTTTCAGATCCAAGAGCAGCACTGATAGAGAATTGTCTCCTCACATAAATATTACAAATGTGGACTCCATACAGTTTGTGTTGCCTGAACGAAGCCATTTCCATTGTGCACAGGTGCTTCTGGAGTGCCTGTCTGGAGGGTCGACTTTACCACTGAAGGAAAATGTGTCCCTCTGGGTTCATCAGTAGATATAGGATGCTCCTACACATATCCCAGTGATAACAAAGTTGAAACAACTCTCTGGTTGATACAAGACACATTAGTGGATTTCAGCAGCGCTCCTCATCAGGGACGTCTGATGTATCTGGGTGATAATCATAACAACTGCACCCTGAGAATAACAGATGTGAGACACAGTGATGCTGGAGAATATAAGTTCAGATTTATTACTAATACACCAGTTGGGAAATGGACTTCTAAATCAGCCTTTACTCTCTCTGTTGCAGGTAATGCAATAATTCCACTGAAAAGAGGAAATAATTGAATATTTGTGAAACCTGAATAATTAACAGTCTCATTCTTTTCAGCTCTGCAGGTAGCTATGAGTCCTGCCTGGGTGACAAAGGGACAGACATTGACACTGACCTGCAGCACCACCTGCCCTCTGAGTACCAACCCCACCTTCACCTGGTCCAAACCTCTTTCCAGCCAACCTATTATCAGGGGCAACACCCTGACTCTGACCTCAGTGAGTGAGATAGATGCAGGCAGTTACTCCTGTGCTATAAAAGGACTTGAGGATCATCCCTCTTATTCAGTGTGTAAGTAAACTCCATAACTATTTCACTCACTGTACACCCCTATGGATATTACCTAGTGCCTCATTACATTGGATTTCTACTTACTATCTGGTATAGCTGTTTGTACAGTAAGTCTGATAGATAAAATATGCTTCAACTGAGACAATTTTACTTGAATTGCCTGGAGAGGGAAATTTAGGCTTAAGGCTTTAGCTCACAAATATTCACCAATATTAATAAAGTATACAAGATATATAAGAATGTCAAGATTACTCTTCATAGCACTTCATTATACCAACAAATATCTAAATTAAAAAATAATTATGGAGGACTAGTCATCTCAATGTTCACTTTCATTTCAGGTGTTCTGGGTTGCTGGAGTGTGACCTATAATACTCCTCAGAGTATCTGTGCTGTGGAGGGGTCATCAGTGGACATGAGCTGCTCCTACTCGTATCCAAATAATGTGACAGTGACTAAAACTTTCTGGCATAAACAAGGGTCTGTGGAGGATTTAAAGAATACGGGGGCATATAAGAATCGTGTCACATATCTTGGGAACACCAGGAATGAGTGTGGACTGAAAATAGAAAGTGTGAGAGAGAGTGACTCAGGAGAATATCAGTTCCAGTTTATAACAAATGATCCCAGAGGAAACATGTCTGGAAGTCCTGGTGTTACTCTTTTGGTTTCATGTAAGTTCCTATAATCTAATGTGTTCATAAACTCATGTTGGTGTTGATGAGAAATAAATAATGTTCTGTTCCTGAGGAAACATGTCTGGAAGCCCTGGTGTTACTCTGTTGGTTTCATGTAAGTTACGGCTTTTCTAACTCATGGATGAATAAACTCATGTTGGTGTTGATGAGAAATAATGTTCTGTTCCCTTCAGCTCTGCAGGTCATGATGAGTTCTGCTGCAGTAACAGAAGGAGGAACTGTATCCCTGACCTGCAACTCCACCTGTCCTGCAAACAACATCACCTACACCTGGTTCCAGAACAGAGCACCTCTTACCCAACACACATCCAGAGATCTGATCCTAGACCCAGTCAACAGTGATGATGCAGGCAATTACTCCTGTGCTGAAGGAAATGAAAAATACCCCTCACCTGAAGTGACCCTCAGTGTCCAGTGTAAGTATACAAGATACACTCATGACTTCTCGTATCTTCTGATAGCACTGCTCTCTGTTTTTCATTACTTTTCCTTTTATGACTATATGACAATAATCTACTTGAACATGAACTTGCATCTGAACAGAAGTGCTTTTCATGTTGCTTTCTGTTTTGTAATAAAAAAATAACGGCAAACTCAGAATTACTCAATAGTGTGTAATAAAGTTTTTATTGTTGATACAAATGCCCCAAGAAACACCGCAGCATGGGTCAGTCCCTCTGGTAACATAGCGGAGGACAGTTCAGTGAATCTCACCTGCAGCAGTGATGTGAAACCACCTGTGTCTAAATACACCTGGTACAAGAGCAATGGGAACAAATCCTTATTCTAAAACGGGTAGTTCCGGTCCTTGATTATGATTGCTGATTCGCGTTCGATGCCATTGTAAAATGCAGCATAAACATACACCTTGACCGCATTTCATTCTATATTACTACGCTACCATAACTTCATACAAAAGTTAAAGTAGCTGCATCTCGACGTTGCTTGGCAACCATTCAGATAGACAGTTTTTTTGGCGGAAGAACGATTATCTATAAATAAATCGTTATATTTATCGTTGCTGTGCCTTTATTTTATGAAATCTTGCCAGATAGTAACTGTTTAAAAAAAGCAATAAGCCACTCGAGTCAGTACAGTAGGTTTCACTGATTTTAGAACACCTACGCCCCTTATCTGTTCTAAAATCAGCGTAACCTAGGCTACGGCCGCTTAATTTAGAAGCAAAGGGGCACATCTGACCCTCACAGTAACGTTAGCCTCTGGTAATGGTGGAGTTTACTGTCAGGTACACAATGAAGTGAGCTCCCAGAACTCTACTGGGCTAGAAGTCAATGTGATAGGTATGGTGTAACAAAGCGCTTTTTAATTGTAAATTGTTTTGTTTTACATACATAACAATGTTTTCAAAAATGTAGTCTGTGTACTGTACACATAGTGTCAGTAAACACTGTTTTTTGATAGAGTAGTTGATCAGTTGATTTGTGATGATTGATTGATTTGACCTTTTGTCTTTGTGTTTGTATTTCCTGCAGCTGGTGCAACACCACTGAATAGATTTCTTCTCATAGCGGTGGGAGTTGTACTGGCTGTGACTTTTACCATGGTGACTGGGATTGTTTGTTTTAGGTGCAACTCAGTGTTTTAAACTCCTAAACATTCATAATAACACATTTCACACTGTGGTTAACATTTAGTACAGAATGTTGTCCATTAATGTGTGTGTGTGTGTGTGTGTGTGTGTGTGTGTGTGTGTGTGTGTGTGTGTGTGTGTGTGTTGGGTGATGTAACTTCATAGAAGGAAGAGGAAGACATCCACGGAGGGCACAGGAAGACAGACATCAGATGACAGAGGGATGAGCATGCAGAGAGAAGGAATGCAGGACACTGAGCAGGTTAGTCAGTCGTGCACAGAAAAGGCTTCCTGTTGTGAGGACTGTCCAGAGGACTGTCATTAATATGTGTTATGATATCAGTGATGTTTAATCTTCTATGTGATAATATCAGTGATGTTTAATCTTCTATGTGATGATATCAGTCATGTTTAATCTTCTATGTGATAATATCAGTGATGTTTAATCTTGTCTATGTGATAATATCAGTCATGTTTAATCTTCTATGTGATAATATCAGTGATGTTTAATCTTGTCTATGTGATAATATCAGTGATGTTTAATCTTGTCTATGTGATAATATCAGTGATGTTTAATCTTGTCTATGTGATGATATCAGTCATGTTTAATCTTCTATGTGATAATATCAGTCATGTTTAATCTTCTATGTGATGATATCAGTCATGTTTAATCTTGTCTATGTGTTATGATATCAGTCATGTTTAATCTTCTATGTAATAATATCAGTCATGTTTAATCTTCTATGTGATGATATCAGTCATGTTTAATCTTGTCTATGTGATAATATCAGTGATGTTTAATCTTGTCTATGTGATAATATCAGTCATGTTTAATCTTCTATGTGATAATATCAGTCATGTTTAATCTTGTCTATGTGATAATATCAGTCATGTTTAATCTTCTATGTGATAATATCAGTCATGTTTAATCTTGTCTATGTGATGATATCAGTCATGTTTAATCTTCTATGTGATAATATCAGTGATGTTTAATCTTGTCTATGTGATGATATCAGTCATGTTTAATCTTCTATGTGATGATATCAGTCATGTTTAATCTTCTATGTGATGATATCAGTCATGTTTAATCTTGTCTATGTGATAATATCAGTCATGTTTAATCTTGTCTATGTGATAATATCAGTCATGTTTAATCTTCTATATGATAATATCAGTCATGTTTAATCTTGTCTATGTGATAATATCAGTGATGTTTAATCTTGTCTATGTGATAATATCAGTGATGTTTAATCTTCTATGTGATGATATCAGTGATGTTTAATCTTCTATGTGATGATATCAGTCATGTTTAATCTTCTATGTGATAATATCAGTGATGTTTAATCTTGTCTATGTGATAATATCAGTGATGTTTAATCTTGTCTATGTGATAATATCAGTCATGTTTAATCTTGTCTATGTGATGATATCAGTGATGTTTAATCTTGTCTATGTGATAATATCAGTCATGTTTAATCTTCTATGTGATAATATCAGTCATGTTTAATCTTCTATGTGATAATATCAGTCATGTTTAATCTTGTCTATGTGATAATATCAGTCATGTTTAATCTTCTATGTGATAATATCAGTCATGTTTAATCTTGTCTATGTGATAATATCAGTCATGTTTAATCTTCTATGTGATAATATCAGTCATGTTTAATCTTGTCTATGTGGCATCTGCCTTCCTATGTGATGATATCAGTCATGTTTAATCTTGTCTATGTCACATCAACCTTTCCTCAGCACTCTAGTTTCTCTCCACACTCAGCAGGGAGACTCCAGTCTCGTCTACAACGTCTCTGCAGTGACCAGGACCTCTGACCAACAACACAGAGTGGACTCAGTAGATCAAGATGACGTAGCCTACGCCAGTGTCCAGTTCAAGACCAAAAACAAGGATGGCGTCCCGGACTCTACAGCTGGGGAGGAGGCTTCAGTGAACGTCCTTAGTCCCTCTAGTGGTGCCAGTATGTAAGTACACTTCTGCTGAACCCACACTACAGCGTTTAGCACAGAGCTACTCACTGCCACCTGCTGGCTGTGGAGAATGGAGGAACATTATAGAAACACTGAATTTGGTTTATGCACGGAACACTCTTTAGCCAGCTTATATGTCTCTGGTGAAGTGTCAGCTGTGTTTTTTTGTTGTTGTTGTTTTCCATCTTCCATGCATACATTGTTTTTTGCCTTTATTGGTGATAACCGTGCTCTTTGGGTATAGCTGCAAGGCATATTTGTTTATAATGAGCTCATCCCTAAAACAGGATCACAGCAAGACTATGGCTGCTTTTAATCCTGAAGGCTAAATCCACTGTGTGTGTTCTCTCTCTCTCTCTCTCTCTTTCTCTCTCTCTCTCTCTCTCTCTCTCTTTCTTACAGAGCAGAGGAGGATGCTGTGATCTACAGCACCGTAAACAAACCCAGACGCTGAACACAAAGGACCACAGTCAGTGCCTGATGACCTCATTAGTGACCTGACCATCTGTGCATCTGCAGTGCCAACACAGGGCCAACCTGCAGCTATAGAACTAGAAGGAATATTTCATGTATAACATTGCATGCATTCATGAGTTTGGATGAACGGGTGAATAGGGATCATTATTTTTAGCTGTTTGCATTAGATTTGATGTACTTGCAATCCTTTATGTTGCCTTTTGTATTCAGTTGCCATGTAAATACAGTGAATTCAATATGATGTATGTAACAGTGCGTTATATATTGTGGAAATTATTGTAATATTGTTATTGTATTTAATGATCATGTTTTCTTCTATCTTTTCAGTAATATTCAGATATTGCAAATGTACTTCAGTGTGTGTAATAGACATTTATTGAATACATGCAATATTATTTCATATGTTTTCTTTGTGCTTATATTTGTGTAGTGTATGGAGATACTGACACAATCAAAATGTGTTTTAATTTTGTATTAACATATATGTTTTATATTAGATTTCATGTGATGTAATGATTGGCTATGGAAATTGTGTAAACTCCAGAAGTGTTGTGAAGAGTGATGCTGTGAAGAGTGAAGTTTGGTGAATCATAAGTGATGTATGTTACCTTGGTTAGCTAATTAAAGAGGATATCTAAAAGAACCTTGCTCAGTATATTGCATTTTTTGTATATACAAGACAAGTTTTGGCGATCAGGATGGGATTTCCTCTTTATTTTTTATGTGCAGCAGGTTGATCCCATTTTGACCAGGTAATACTAGTTAACTTTTGAAATGTGCTAGCAGCTAACATACAATATGGCACTGTAGGAAACGGCAAAAACATTTGAAAACTATAACGAAAGGCTCATGCAATTTGTTTAGAGCAAGACCGGCAAAGAGCTGTATTTTGTCTGTGGTCGAACCAAATACTTTTACCTCATGTAAAGAATTGATATCACTGAAGATATTTAGCCAATTTGCAAGTCTGCTAGAAGTGTAGCACAGTGTCAGAGCACTTGCGAGGAGACCACATTGGACAATGAGAGCCCAGGGCCAGTGGGTAAGAGTTATTTGCGGCGCATATGGGCGCAGCACCAAAGCAATGGTAAAAATAATAATTAAAAAAATAAATAAATAATAAATAATTATTTTTTTGGTATTTTCTATATGTCGCTGCTGTTGTGCGTTTCTAAATAATTTCTGCATTTCCTCAATGTTATATAACATTTTAGAGGATGAACAGGCTAGAGTAGGCGCCCTATCTCATAGATTCCACCATATAATTTTGACATAGAAGAGGGAGCCGGGGCGCTGTGAGCGCTGAGTGAGCAGGTATGAGTAGTGAGTTGTTGTCTAAAAGATGGATAAAGCAAAAAGCTGTCGAGGGCTAAAAAAAGAAACAGAAAGAGGAAAAAGGAGATGGCATGTCAAGGGATGCGACAGCAGTTAAATAAGTGGATGGTGAAAGGCAACAGGTAAGATGGATTTAGGGCCCTATTATCGTGTCAGTCTAAAACACATGGTCACTAGTCAAAAGCTTATTTAAAGCTGCAGTTGGCAAGTCTGACAGAT
This sequence comes from Alosa sapidissima, assembly GCF_018492685.1. Classification (NCBI taxonomy): domain Eukaryota; kingdom Metazoa; phylum Chordata; class Actinopteri; order Clupeiformes; family Clupeidae; genus Alosa; species Alosa sapidissima. Next base: position 16,462,785 of record NC_055965.1, on the reverse strand, counting down.
TGAGGGGATTTAGCCAAAATTTTGAATGTTCATGCATGTCCCTCCCCCACTACCACCGAGCACCATAGATATATATAATAAAGGCTAGATGTCTCGTCCACGTTGCTGGCCAATGGAGGTCGACGTCCGTACCTCGCGGCATCTTGCCACAGTCAGCTCACTAACTCATAACATTGTGTTTCAATGGTGCATAAATAACAATAACTTGCTCAATTTTCTACCTATTTTCAGACGGTTTGGTTTGTTATAAACATCGGAGATGTAGTTATGACACTGCATACTAATAAAAAATTAGTCTTAGTAATAGTAATAGAGTCTGTAAATTGTACTGTGTCGGTAACATTCATGTGCATTTTATTTGTAAAATGATTGACTTTGAATTGTCTTTGGCTGCAGGATGACACAGCCATGTATTCACATGCAGCCTGCATTGGTGTGATGGTGTTTCTACTCTTCTGTCCAGGTTAGACACATTTCATTAGACCCATCATGCACCCTGTCTTCACTTCAAGTGACCCTCAGTGGAAAACTCTGTAGGGCCGTGGTTGGGTTCAGCTTCCTCTTATTCAGTTTAGCTCATGCTTTGCACTTCACCATATCTGAAGCACAACTTTGCATATTTTCCTTGCACACATTTAGAGTAGCATGACTGGACAAATCAATTGAGTATAAAGAGATGAATAAAATGATGTTGCAGTATGTTGCCCATACCTACACTAGGAGTAACCCTCATGGATGACATTGGACACAAACATCATGTAAAATGAATGCCATCTGTAGCCATGCCCAATGCTCACGTCAGTTCACTGGTGCACATGGTTCAACTATTATGGTCAAATATCACAATTAGCTTTACAGTGGTTTCTGTTTCAGATCCAAGAGCAGCACTGATAGAGAATTGTCTCCTCACATAAATATTACAAATGTGGACTCCATACAGTTTGTGTTGCCTGAACGAAGCCATTTCCATTGTGCACAGGTGCTTCTGGAGTGCCTGTCTGGAGGGTCGACTTTACCACTGAAGGAAAATGTGTCCCTCTGGGTTCATCAGTAGATATAGGATGCTCCTACACATATCCCAGTGATAACAAAGTTGAAACAACTCTCTGGTTGATACAAGACACATTAGTGGATTTCAGCAGCGCTCCTCATCAGGGACGTCTGATGTATCTGGGTGATAATCATAACAACTGCACCCTGAGAATAACAGATGTGAGACACAGTGATGCTGGAGAATATAAGTTCAGATTTATTACTAATACACCAGTTGGGAAATGGACTTCTAAATCAGCCTTTACTCTCTCTGTTGCAGGTAATGCAATAATTCCACTGAAAAGAGGAAATAATTGAATATTTGTGAAACCTGAATAATTAACAGTCTCATTCTTTTCAGCTCTGCAGGTAGCTATGAGTCCTGCCTGGGTGACAAAGGGACAGACATTGACACTGACCTGCAGCACCACCTGCCCTCTGAGTACCAACCCCACCTTCACCTGGTCCAAACCTCTTTCCAGCCAACCTATTATCAGGGGCAACACCCTGACTCTGACCTCAGTGAGTGAGATAGATGCAGGCAGTTACTCCTGTGCTATAAAAGGACTTGAGGATCATCCCTCTTATTCAGTGTGTAAGTAAACTCCATAACTATTTCACTCACTGTACACCCCTATGGATATTACCTAGTGCCTCATTACATTGGATTTCTACTTACTATCTGGTATAGCTGTTTGTACAGTAAGTCTGATAGATAAAATATGCTTCAACTGAGACAATTTTACTTGAATTGCCTGGAGAGGGAAATTTAGGCTTAAGGCTTTAGCTCACAAATATTCACCAATATTAATAAAGTATACAAGATATATAAGAATGTCAAGATTACTCTTCATAGCACTTCATTATACCAACAAATATCTAAATTAAAAAATAATTATGGAGGACTAGTCATCTCAATGTTCACTTTCATTTCAGGTGTTCTGGGTTGCTGGAGTGTGACCTATAATACTCCTCAGAGTATCTGTGCTGTGGAGGGGTCATCAGTGGACATGAGCTGCTCCTACTCGTATCCAAATAATGTGACAGTGACTAAAACTTTCTGGCATAAACAAGGGTCTGTGGAGGATTTAAAGAATACGGGGGCATATAAGAATCGTGTCACATATCTTGGGAACACCAGGAATGAGTGTGGACTGAAAATAGAAAGTGTGAGAGAGAGTGACTCAGGAGAATATCAGTTCCAGTTTATAACAAATGATCCCAGAGGAAACATGTCTGGAAGTCCTGGTGTTACTCTTTTGGTTTCATGTAAGTTCCTATAATCTAATGTGTTCATAAACTCATGTTGGTGTTGATGAGAAATAAATAATGTTCTGTTCCTGAGGAAACATGTCTGGAAGCCCTGGTGTTACTCTGTTGGTTTCATGTAAGTTACGGCTTTTCTAACTCATGGATGAATAAACTCATGTTGGTGTTGATGAGAAATAATGTTCTGTTCCCTTCAGCTCTGCAGGTCATGATGAGTTCTGCTGCAGTAACAGAAGGAGGAACTGTATCCCTGACCTGCAACTCCACCTGTCCTGCAAACAACATCACCTACACCTGGTTCCAGAACAGAGCACCTCTTACCCAACACACATCCAGAGATCTGATCCTAGACCCAGTCAACAGTGATGATGCAGGCAATTACTCCTGTGCTGAAGGAAATGAAAAATACCCCTCACCTGAAGTGACCCTCAGTGTCCAGTGTAAGTATACAAGATACACTCATGACTTCTCGTATCTTCTGATAGCACTGCTCTCTGTTTTTCATTACTTTTCCTTTTATGACTATATGACAATAATCTACTTGAACATGAACTTGCATCTGAACAGAAGTGCTTTTCATGTTGCTTTCTGTTTTGTAATAAAAAAATAACGGCAAACTCAGAATTACTCAATAGTGTGTAATAAAGTTTTTATTGTTGATACAAATGCCCCAAGAAACACCGCAGCATGGGTCAGTCCCTCTGGTAACATAGCGGAGGACAGTTCAGTGAATCTCACCTGCAGCAGTGATGTGAAACCACCTGTGTCTAAATACACCTGGTACAAGAGCAATGGGAACAAATCCTTATTCTAAAACGGGTAGTTCCGGTCCTTGATTATGATTGCTGATTCGCGTTCGATGCCATTGTAAAATGCAGCATAAACATACACCTTGACCGCATTTCATTCTATATTACTACGCTACCATAACTTCATACAAAAGTTAAAGTAGCTGCATCTCGACGTTGCTTGGCAACCATTCAGATAGACAGTTTTTTTGGCGGAAGAACGATTATCTATAAATAAATCGTTATATTTATCGTTGCTGTGCCTTTATTTTATGAAATCTTGCCAGATAGTAACTGTTTAAAAAAAGCAATAAGCCACTCGAGTCAGTACAGTAGGTTTCACTGATTTTAGAACACCTACGCCCCTTATCTGTTCTAAAATCAGCGTAACCTAGGCTACGGCCGCTTAATTTAGAAGCAAAGGGGCACATCTGACCCTCACAGTAACGTTAGCCTCTGGTAATGGTGGAGTTTACTGTCAGGTACACAATGAAGTGAGCTCCCAGAACTCTACTGGGCTAGAAGTCAATGTGATAGGTATGGTGTAACAAAGCGCTTTTTAATTGTAAATTGTTTTGTTTTACATACATAACAATGTTTTCAAAAATGTAGTCTGTGTACTGTACACATAGTGTCAGTAAACACTGTTTTTTGATAGAGTAGTTGATCAGTTGATTTGTGATGATTGATTGATTTGACCTTTTGTCTTTGTGTTTGTATTTCCTGCAGCTGGTGCAACACCACTGAATAGATTTCTTCTCATAGCGGTGGGAGTTGTACTGGCTGTGACTTTTACCATGGTGACTGGGATTGTTTGTTTTAGGTGCAACTCAGTGTTTTAAACTCCTAAACATTCATAATAACACATTTCACACTGTGGTTAACATTTAGTACAGAATGTTGTCCATTAATGTGTGTGTGTGTGTGTGTGTGTGTGTGTGTGTGTGTGTGTGTGTGTGTGTGTGTGTGTGTTGGGTGATGTAACTTCATAGAAGGAAGAGGAAGACATCCACGGAGGGCACAGGAAGACAGACATCAGATGACAGAGGGATGAGCATGCAGAGAGAAGGAATGCAGGACACTGAGCAGGTTAGTCAGTCGTGCACAGAAAAGGCTTCCTGTTGTGAGGACTGTCCAGAGGACTGTCATTAATATGTGTTATGATATCAGTGATGTTTAATCTTCTATGTGATAATATCAGTGATGTTTAATCTTCTATGTGATGATATCAGTCATGTTTAATCTTCTATGTGATAATATCAGTGATGTTTAATCTTGTCTATGTGATAATATCAGTCATGTTTAATCTTCTATGTGATAATATCAGTGATGTTTAATCTTGTCTATGTGATAATATCAGTGATGTTTAATCTTGTCTATGTGATAATATCAGTGATGTTTAATCTTGTCTATGTGATGATATCAGTCATGTTTAATCTTCTATGTGATAATATCAGTCATGTTTAATCTTCTATGTGATGATATCAGTCATGTTTAATCTTGTCTATGTGTTATGATATCAGTCATGTTTAATCTTCTATGTAATAATATCAGTCATGTTTAATCTTCTATGTGATGATATCAGTCATGTTTAATCTTGTCTATGTGATAATATCAGTGATGTTTAATCTTGTCTATGTGATAATATCAGTCATGTTTAATCTTCTATGTGATAATATCAGTCATGTTTAATCTTGTCTATGTGATAATATCAGTCATGTTTAATCTTCTATGTGATAATATCAGTCATGTTTAATCTTGTCTATGTGATGATATCAGTCATGTTTAATCTTCTATGTGATAATATCAGTGATGTTTAATCTTGTCTATGTGATGATATCAGTCATGTTTAATCTTCTATGTGATGATATCAGTCATGTTTAATCTTCTATGTGATGATATCAGTCATGTTTAATCTTGTCTATGTGATAATATCAGTCATGTTTAATCTTGTCTATGTGATAATATCAGTCATGTTTAATCTTCTATATGATAATATCAGTCATGTTTAATCTTGTCTATGTGATAATATCAGTGATGTTTAATCTTGTCTATGTGATAATATCAGTGATGTTTAATCTTCTATGTGATGATATCAGTGATGTTTAATCTTCTATGTGATGATATCAGTCATGTTTAATCTTCTATGTGATAATATCAGTGATGTTTAATCTTGTCTATGTGATAATATCAGTGATGTTTAATCTTGTCTATGTGATAATATCAGTCATGTTTAATCTTGTCTATGTGATGATATCAGTGATGTTTAATCTTGTCTATGTGATAATATCAGTCATGTTTAATCTTCTATGTGATAATATCAGTCATGTTTAATCTTCTATGTGATAATATCAGTCATGTTTAATCTTGTCTATGTGATAATATCAGTCATGTTTAATCTTCTATGTGATAATATCAGTCATGTTTAATCTTGTCTATGTGATAATATCAGTCATGTTTAATCTTGTCTATGTGATAATATCAGTCATGTTTAATCTTCTATGTGATAATATCAGTCATGTTTAATCTTGTCTATGTGGCATCTGCCTTCCTATGTGATGATATCAGTCATGTTTAATCTTGTCTATGTCACATCAACCTTTCCTCAGCACTCTAGTTTCTCTCCACACTCAGCAGGGAGACTCCAGTCTCGTCTACAACGTCTCTGCAGTGACCAGGACCTCTGACCAACAACACAGAGTGGACTCAGTAGATCAAGATGACGTAGCCTACGCCAGTGTCCAGTTCAAGACCAAAAACAAGGATGGCGTCCCGGACTCTACAGCTGGGGAGGAGGCTTCAGTGAACGTCCTTAGTCCCTCTAGTGGTGCCAGTATGTAAGTACACTTCTGCTGAACCCACACTACAGCGTTTAGCACAGAGCTACTCACTGCCACCTGCTGGCTGTGGAGAATGGAGGAACATTATAGAAACACTGAATTTGGTTTATGCACGGAACACTCTTTAGCCAGCTTATATGTCTCTGGTGAAGTGTCAGCTGTGTTTTTTTGTTGTTGTTGTTTTCCATCTTCCATGCATACATTGTTTTTTGCCTTTATTGGTGATAACCGTGCTCTTTGGGTATAGCTGCAAGGCATATTTGTTTATAATGAGCTCATCCCTAAAACAGGATCACAGCAAGACTATGGCTGCTTTTAATCCTGAAGGCTAAATCCACTGTGTGTGTTCTCTCTCTCTCTCTCTCTCTTTCTCTCTCTCTCTCTCTCTCTCTCTCTTTCTTACAGAGCAGAGGAGGATGCTGTGATCTACAGCACCGTAAACAAACCCAGACGCTGAACACAAAGGACCACAGTCAGTGCCTGATGACCTCATTAGTGACCTGACCATCTGTGCATCTGCAGTGCCAACACAGGGCCAACCTGCAGCTATAGAACTAGAAGGAATATTTCATGTATAACATTGCATGCATTCATGAGTTTGGATGAACGGGTGAATAGGGATCATTATTTTTAGCTGTTTGCATTAGATTTGATGTACTTGCAATCCTTTATGTTGCCTTTTGTATTCAGTTGCCATGTAAATACAGTGAATTCAATATGATGTATGTAACAGTGCGTTATATATTGTGGAAATTATTGTAATATTGTTATTGTATTTAATGATCATGTTTTCTTCTATCTTTTCAGTAATATTCAGATATTGCAAATGTACTTCAGTGTGTGTAATAGACATTTATTGAATACATGCAATATTATTTCATATGTTTTCTTTGTGCTTATATTTGTGTAGTGTATGGAGATACTGACACAATCAAAATGTGTTTTAATTTTGTATTAACATATATGTTTTATATTAGATTTCATGTGATGTAATGATTGGCTATGGAAATTGTGTAAACTCCAGAAGTGTTGTGAAGAGTGATGCTGTGAAGAGTGAAGTTTGGTGAATCATAAGTGATGTATGTTACCTTGGTTAGCTAATTAAAGAGGATATCTAAAAGAACCTTGCTCAGTATATTGCATTTTTTGTATATACAAGACAAGTTTTGGCGATCAGGATGGGATTTCCTCTTTATTTTTTATGTGCAGCAGGTTGATCCCATTTTGACCAGGTAATACTAGTTAACTTTTGAAATGTGCTAGCAGCTAACATACAATATGGCACTGTAGGAAACGGCAAAAACATTTGAAAACTATAACGAAAGGCTCATGCAATTTGTTTAGAGCAAGACCGGCAAAGAGCTGTATTTTGTCTGTGGTCGAACCAAATACTTTTACCTCATGTAAAGAATTGATATCACTGAAGATATTTAGCCAATTTGCAAGTCTGCTAGAAGTGTAGCACAGTGTCAGAGCACTTGCGAGGAGACCACATTGGACAATGAGAGCCCAGGGCCAGTGGGTAAGAGTTATTTGCGGCGCATATGGGCGCAGCACCAAAGCAATGGTAAAAATAATAATTAAAAAAATAAATAAATAATAAATAATTATTTTTTTGGTATTTTCTATATGTCGCTGCTGTTGTGCGTTTCTAAATAATTTCTGCATTTCCTCAATGTTATATAACATTTTAGAGGATGAACAGGCTAGAGTAGGCGCCCTATCTCATAGATTCCACCATATAATTTTGACATAGAAGAGGGAGCCGGGGCGCTGTGAGCGCTGAGTGAGCAGGTATGAGTAGTGAGTTGTTGTCTAAAAGATGGATAAAGCAAAAAGCTGTCGAGGGCTAAAAAAAGAAACAGAAAGAGGAAAAAGGAGATGGCATGTCAAGGGATGCGACAGCAGTTAAATAAGTGGATGGTGAAAGGCAACAGGTAAGATGGATTTAGGGCCCTATTATCGTGTCAGTCTAAAACACATGGTCACTAGTCAAAAGCTTATTTAAAGCTGCAGTTGGCAAGTCTGACAGATTGAGGGGATTTAGCCAAAATTTTGAATGTTCATGCATGTCCCTCCCCCACTACCACCGAGCACCATAGATATATATAATAAAGGCTAGATGTCTCGTCCACGTTGCTGGCCAATGGAGGTCGACGTCCGTACCTCGCGGCATCTTGCCACAGTCAGCTCACTAACTCATAACATTGTGTTTCAATGGTGCATAAATAACAATAACTTGCTCAATTTTCTACCTATTTTCAGACGGTTTGGTTTGTTATAAACATCGGAGATGTAGTTATGACACTGCATACTAATAAAAAATTAGTCTTAGTAATAGTAATAGAGTCTGTAAATTGTACTGTGTCGGTAACATTCATGTGCATTTTATTTGTAAAATGATTGACTTTGAATTGTCTTTGGCTGCAGGATGACACAGCCATGTATTCACATGCAGCCTGCATTGGTGTGATGGTGTTTCTACTCTTCTGTCCAGGTTAGACACATTTCATTAGACCCATCATGCACCCTGTCTTCACTTCAAGTGACCCTCAGTGGAAAACTCTGTAGGGCCGTGGTTGGGTTCAGCTTCCTCTTATTCAGTTTAGCTCATGCTTTGCACTTCACCATATCTGAAGCACAACTTTGCATATTTTCCTTGCACACATTTAGAGTAGCATGACTGGACAAATCAATTGAGTATAAAGAGATGAATAAAATGATGTTGCAGTATGTTGCCCATACCTACACTAGGAGTAACCCTCATGGATGACATTGGACACAAACATCATGTAAAATGAATGCCATCTGTAGCCATGCCCAATGCTCACGTCAGTTCACTGGTGCACATGGTTCAACTATTATGGTCAAATATCACAATTAGCTTTACAGTGGTTTCTGTTTCAGATCCAAGAGCAGCACTGATAGAGAATTGTCTCCTCACATAAATATTACAAATGTGGACTCCATACAGTTTGTGTTGCCTGAACGAAGCCATTTCCATTGTGCACAGGTGCTTCTGGAGTGCCTGTCTGGAGGGTCGACTTTACCACTGAAGGAAAATGTGTCCCTCTGGGTTCATCAGTAGATATAGGATGCTCCTACACATATCCCAGTGATAACAAAGTTGAAACAACTCTCTGGTTGATACAAGACACATTAGTGGATTTCAGCAGCGCTCCTCATCAGGGACGTCTGATGTATCTGGGTGATAATCATAACAACTGCACCCTGAGAATAACAGATGTGAGACACAGTGATGCTGGAGAATATAAGTTCAGATTTATTACTAATACACCAGTTGGGAAATGGACTTCTAAATCAGCCTTTACTCTCTCTGTTGCAGGTAATGCAATAATTCCACTGAAAAGAGGAAATAATTGAATATTTGTGAAACCTGAATAATTAACAGTCTCATTCTTTTCAGCTCTGCAGGTAGCTATGAGTCCTGCCTGGGTGACAAAGGGACAGACATTGACACTGACCTGCAGCACCACCTGCCCTCTGAGTACCAACCCCACTTTCACCTGGTCCAAACCTCTTTCCAGCCAACCTATTATCAGGGGCAACACCCTGACTCTGACCTCAGTGAGTGAGATAGATGCAGGCAGTTACTCCTGTGCTATAAAAGGACTTGAGGATCATCCCTCTTATTCAGTGTGTAAGTAAACTCCATAACTATTTCACTCACTGTACACCCCTATGGATATTACCTAGTGCCTCATTACATTGGATTTCTACTTACTATCTGGTATAGCTGTTTGTACAGTAAGTCTGATAGATAAAATATGCTTCAACTGAGACAATTTTACTTGAATTGCCTGGAGAGGGAAATTTAGGCTTAAGGCTTTAGCTCACAAATATTCACCAATATTAATAAAGTATACAAGATATATAAGAATGTCAAGATTACTCTTCATAGCACTTCATTATACCAACAAATATCTAAATTAAAAAATAATTATGGAGGACTAGTCATCTCAATGTTCACTTTCATTTCAGGTGTTCTGGGTTGCTGGAGTGTGACCTATAATACTCCTCAGAGTATCTGTGCTGTGGAGGGGTCATCAGTGGACATGAGCTGCTCCTACTCGTATCCAAATAATGTGACAGTGACTAAAACTTTCTGGCATAAACAAGGGTCTGTGGAGGATTTAAAGAATACGGGGGCATATAAGAATCGTGTCACATATCTTGGGAACACCAGGAATGAGTGTGGACTGAAAATAGAAAGTGTGAGAGAGAGTGACTCAGGAGAATATCAGTTCCAGTTTATAACAAATGATCCCAGAGGAAACATGTCTGGAAGTCCTGGTGTTACTCTTTTGGTTTCATGTAAGTTCCTATAATCTAATGTGTTCATAAACTCATGTTGGTGTTGATGAGAAATAAATAATGTTCTGTTCCTGAGGAAACATGTCTGGAAGCCCTGGTGTTACTCTGTTGGTTTCATGTAAGTTACGGCTTTTCTAACTCATGGATGAATAAACTCATGTTGGTGTTGATGAGAAATAATGTTCTGTTCCCTTCAGCTCTGCAGGTCATGATGAGTTCTGCTGCAGTAACAGAAGGAGGAACTGTATCCCTGACCTGCAACTCCACCTGTCCTGCAAACAACATCACCTACACCTGGTTCCAGAACAGAGCACCTCTTACCCAACACACATCCAGAGATCTGATCCTAGACCCAGTCAACAGTGATGATGCAGGCAATTACTCCTGTGCTGAAGGAAATGAAAAATACCCCTCACCTGAAGTGACCCTCAGTGTCCAGTGTAAGTATACAAGATACACTCATGACTTCTCGTATCTTCTGATAGCACTGCTCTCTGTTTTTCATTACTTTTCCTTTTATGACTATATGACAATAATCTACTTGAACATGAACTTGCATCTGAACAGAAGTGCTTTTCATGTTGCTTTCTGTTTTGTAATAAAAAAATAACGGCAAACTCAGAATTACTCAATAGTGTGTAATAAAGTTTTTATTGTTGATACAAATGCCCCAAGAAACACCGCAGCATGGGTCAGTCCCTCTGGTAACATAGCGGAGGACAGTTCAGTGAATCTCACCTGCAGCAGTGATGTGAAACCACCTGTGTCTAAATACACCTGGTACAAGAGCAATGGGAACAAATCCTTATTCTAAAACGGGTAGTTCCGGTCCTTGATTATGATTGCTGATTCGCGTTCGATGCCATTGTAAAATGCAGCATAAACATACACCTTGACCGCATTTCATTCTATATTACTGCGCTACCATAACTTCATACAAAAGTTAAAGTAGCTGCATCTCGACGTTGCTTGGCAACCATTCAGATAGACAGTTTTTTTGGCGGAAGAACGATTATCTATAAATAAATCGTTATATTTATCGTTGCTGTGCCTTTATTTTATGAAATCTTGCCAGATAGTAACTGTTTAAAAAAAGCAATAAGCCACTCGAGTCAGTACAGTAGGTTTCACTGATTTTAGAACACCTACGCCCCTTATCTGTTCTAAAATCAGCGTAACCTAGGCTACGGCCGCTTAATTTAGAAGCAAAGGGGCACATCTGACCCTCACAGTAACGTTAGCCTCTGGTAATGGTGGAGTTTACTGTCAGGTACACAATGAAGTGAGCTCCCAGAACTCTACTGGGCTAGAAGTCAATGTGATAGGTATGGTGTAACAAAGCGCTTTTTAATTGTAAATTGTTTTGTTTTACATACATAACAATGTTTTCAAAAATGTAGTCTGTGTACTGTACACATAGTGTCAGTAAACACTGTTTTTTGATAGAGTAGTTGATCAGTTGATTTGTGATGATTGATTGATTTGACCTTTTGTCTTTGTGTTTGTATTTCCTGCAGCTGGTGCAACACCACTGAATAGATTTCTTCTCATAGCGGTGGGAGTTGTACTGGCTGTGACTTTTACCATGGTGACTGGGATTGTTTGTTTTAGGTGCAACTCAGTGTTTTAAACTCCTAAACATTCATAATAACACATTTCACACTGTGGTTAACATTTAGTACAGAATGTTGTCCATTAATGTGTGTGTGTGTGTGTGTGTGTGTGTGTGTGTGTGTGTGTGTGTGTGTGTGTGTGTGTGTGTGTGTTGGGTGATGTAACTTCATAGAAGGAAGAGGAAGACATCCACGGAGGGCACAGGAAGACAGACATCAGATGACAGAGGGATGAGCATGCAGAGAGAAGGAATGCAGGACACTGAGCAGGTTAGTCAGTCGTGCACAGAAAAGGCTTCCTGTTGTGAGGACTGTCCAGAGGACTGTCATTAATATGTGTTATGATATCAGTGATGTTTAATCTTCTATGTGATAATATCAGTGATGTTTAATCTTCTATGTGATGATATCAGTCATGTTTAATCTTCTATGTGATAATATCAGTGATGTTTAATCTTGTCTATGTGATAATATCAGTCATGTTTAATCTTCTATGTGATAATATCAGTGATGTTTAATCTTGTCTATGTGATAATATCAGTGATGTTTAATCTTGTCTATGTGATAATATCAGTGATGTTTAATCTTGTCTATGTGATGATATCAGTCATGTTTAATCTTCTATGTGATAATATCAGTCATGTTTAATCTTCTATGTGATGATATCAGTCATGTTTAATCTTGTCTATGTGATGATATCAGTCATGTTTAATCTTGTCTATGTGATAATATCAGTGATGTTTAATCTTGTCTATGTGATAATATCAGTGATGTTTAATCTTCTATGTGATGATATCAGTCATGTTTAATCTTGTCTATGTGATAATATCAGTGATGTTTAATCTTGTCTATGTGATAATATCAGTCATGTTTAATCTTCTATGTGATAATATCAGTCATGTTTAATCTTGTCTATGTGATAATATCAGTCATGTTTAATCTTCTATGTGATAATATCAGTGATGTTTAATCTTGTCTATGTGATGATATCAGTCATGTTTAATCTTCTATGTGATAATATCAGTGATGTTTAATCTTGTCTATGTGATGATATCAGTCATGTTTAATCTTCTATGTGATAATATCAGTCATGTTTAATCTTCTATGTGATGATATCAGTCATGTTTAATCTTGTCTATGTGATAATATCAGTCATGTTTAATCTTGTCTATGTGATAATATCAGTCATGTTTAATCTTCTATGTGATAATATCAGTCATGTTTAATCTTGCCTATGTGATAATATCAGTGATGTTTAATCTTGTCTATGTGATAATATCAGTGATGTTTAATCTTCTATGTGATAATATCAGTGATGTTTAATCTTCTATGTGATGATATCAGTCATGTTTAATCTTGTCTATGTGTTATGATATCAGTCATGTTTAATCTTCTATGTGATAATATCAGTCATGTTTAATCTTCTATGTGATGATATCAGTCATGTTTAATCTTGTCTATGTGATAATATCTGTGATGTTTAATCTTGTCTATGTGATAATATCAGTCATGTTTAATCTTGTCTATGTGTTATGATATCAGTCATGTTTAATCTTCTATGTAATAATATCAGTCATGTTTAATCTTCTATGTGATGATATCAGTCATGTTTAATCTTGTCTATGTGATAATATCAGTCATGTTTAATCTTCTATGTGATAATATCAGTCATGTTTAATCTTGTCTATGTGATAATATCAGTCATGTTTAATCTTCTATGTGATAATATCAGTCATGTTTAATCTTGTCTATGTGATGATATCAGTCATGTTTAATCTTCTATGTGATAATATCAGTGATGTTTAATCTTGTCTATGTGATGATATCAGTCATGTTTAATCTTCTATGTGATGATATCAGTCATGTTTAATCTTCTATGTGATAATATCAGTGATGTTTAATCTTGTCTATGTGATAATATCAGTCATGTTTAATCTTGTCTATGTGATAATATCAGTCATGTTTAATCTTCTATGTGATAATATCAGTCATGTTTAATCTTGTCTATGTGATAATATCAGTGATGTTTAATCTTGTCTATGTGATAATATCAGTGATGTTTAATCTTCTATGTGATGATATCAGTGATGTTTAATCTTCTATGTGATGATATCAGTCATGTTTAATCTTCTATGTGATAATATCAGTGATGTTTAATCTTGTCTATGTGATAATATCAGTGATGTTTAATCTTGTCTATGTGATAATATCAGTCATGTTTAATCTTGTCTATGTGATGATATCAGTGATGTTTAATCTTGTCTATGTGATAATATCAGTCATGTTTAATCTTCTATGTGATAATATCAGTCATGTTTAATCTTCTATGTGATAATATCAGTCATGTTTAATCTTGTCTATGTGATAATATCAGTCATGTTTAATCTTCTATGTGATAATATCAGTCATGTTTAATCTTGTCTATGTGATAATATCAGTCATGTTTAATCTTCTATGTGATAATATCAGTCATGTTTAATCTTCTATGTGATAATATCAGTCATGTTTAATCTTGTCTATGTGGCATCTGCCTTCCTATGTGATGATATCAGTCATGTTTAATCTTGTCTATGTCACATCAACCTTTCCTCAGCACTCTAGTTTCTCTCCACACTCAGCAGGGAGACTCCAGTCTCGTCTACAACGTCTCTGCAGTGACCAGGACCTCTGACCAACAACACAGAGTGGACTCAGTAGATCAAGATGACGTAGCCTACGCCAGTGTCCAGTTCAAGACCAAAAACAAGGATGGCGTCCCGGACTCTACAGCTGGGGAGGAGGCTTCAGTGAACGTCCTTAGTCCCTCTAGTGGTGCCAGTATGTAAGTACACTTCTGCTGAACCCACACTACAGCGTTTAGCACAGAGCTACTCACTGCCACCTGCTGGCTGTGGAGAATGGAGGAACATTATAGAAACACTGAATTTGGTTTATGCACGGAACACTCTTTAGCCAGCTTATATGTCTCTGGTGAAGTGTCAGCTGTGTTTTTTTGTTGTTGTTGTTTTCCATCTTCCATGCATACATTGTTTTTTGCCTTTATTGGTGATAACCGTGCTCTTTGGGTATAGCTGCAAGGCATATTTGTTTATAATGAGCTCATCCCTAAAACAGGATCACAGCAAGACTATGGCTGCTTTTAATCCTGAAGGCTAAATCCACTGTGTGTGTTCTCTCTCTCTCTCTCTCTCTTTCTCTCTCTCTCTCTCTCTCTCTCTCTTTCTTACAGAGCAGAGGAGGATGCTGTGATCTACAGCACCGTAAACAAACCCAGACGCTGAACACAAAGGACCACAGTCAGTGCCTGATGACCTCATTAGTGACCTGACCATCTGTGCATCTGCAGTGCCAACACAGGGCCAACCTGCAGCTATAGAACTAGAAGGAATATTTCATGTATAACATTGCATGCATTCATGAGTTTGGATGAACGGGTGAATAGGGATCATTATTTTTAGCTGTTTGCATTAGATTTGATGTACTTGCAATCCTTTATGTTGCCTTTTGTATTCAGTTGCCATGTAAATACAGTGAATTCAATATGATGTATGTAACAGTGCGTTATATATTGTGGAAATTATTGTAATATTGTTATTGTATTTAATGATCATGTTTTCTTCTATCTTTTCAGTAATATTCAGATATTGCAAATGTACTTCAGTGTGTGTAATAGACATTTATTGAATACATGCAATATTATTTCATATGTTTTCTTTGTGCTTATATTTGTGTAGTGTATGGAGATACTGACACAATCAAAATGTGTTTTAATTTTGTATTAACATATATGTTTTATATTAGATTTCATGTGATGTAATGATTGGCTATGGAAATTGTGTAAACTCCAGAAGTGTTGTGAAGAGTGATGCTGTGAAGAGTGAAGTTTGGTGAATCATAAGTGATGTATGTTACCTTGGTTAGCTAATTAAAGAGGATATCTAAAAGAACCTTGCTCAGTATATTGCATTTTTTGTATATACAAGACAAGTTTTGGCGATCAGGATGGGATTTCCTCTTTATTTTTTATGTGCAGCAGGTTGATCCCATTTTGACCAGGTAATACTAGTTAACTTTTGAAATGTGCTAGCAGCTAACATACAATATGGCACTGTAGGAAACGGCAAAAACATTTGAAAACTATAACGAAAGGCTCATGCAATTTGTTTAGAGCAAGACCGGCAAAGAGCTGTATTTTGTCTGTGGTCGAACCAAATACTTTTACCTCATGTAAAGAATTGATATCACTGAAGATATTTAGCCAATTTGCAAGTCTGCTAGAAGTGTAGCACAGTGTCAGAGCACTTGCGAGGAGACCACATTGGACAATGAGAGCCCAGGGCCAGTGGGTAAGAGTTATTTGCGGCGCATATGGGCGCAGCACCAAAGCAATGGTAAAAATAATAATTAAAAAAATAAATAAATAATAAATAATTATTTTTTTGGTATTTTCTATATGTCGCTGCTGTTGTGCGTTTCTAAATAATTTCTGCATTTCCTCAATGTTATATAACATTTTAGAGGATGAACAGGCTAGAGTAGGCGCCCTATCTCATAGATTCCACCATATAATTTTGACATAGAAGAGGGAGCCGGGGCGCTGTGAGCGCTGAGTGAGCAGGTATGAGTAGTGAGTTGTTGTCTAAAAGATGGATAAAGCAAAAAGCTGTCGAGGGCTAAAAAAAGAAACAGAAAGAGGAAAAAGGAGATGGCATGTCAAGGGATGCGACAGCAGTTAAATAAGTGGATGGTGAAAGGCAACAGGTAAGATGGATTTAGGGCCCTATTATCGTGTCAGTCTAAAACACATGGTCACTAGTCAAAAGCTTATTTAAAGCTGCAGTTGGCAAGTCTGACAGATTGAGGGGATTTAGCCAAAATTTTGAATGTTCATGCATGTCCCTCCCCCACTACCACCGAGCACCATAGATATATATAATAAAGGCTAGATGTCTCGTCCACGTTGCTGGCCAATGGAGGTCGACGTCCGTACCTCGCGGCATCTTGCCACAGTCAGCTCACTAACTCATAACATTGTGTTTCAATGGTGCATAAATAACAATAACTTGCTCAATTTTCTACCTATTTTCAGACGGTTTGGTTTGTTATAAACATCGGAGATGTAGTTATGACACTGCATACTAATAAAAAATTATAACTTAGAAATGTTCAAGCATCTAGATTATAGCTACGTTAATAGTGTTTGTAAGAAACCAAACCGTTTGTAAATCCGTCAAGATTTCAGCGAGATAAGAGTATTTGTGTTCGTGCAGATCACTCACCTTACATCAGATTACCTTACATTACCACAGAGCCCACCAGATAGCTTGCCTGTGACAAGATGGTCGCCGGTGATGCCGTTAGACTTCGCCATAAGACATCTAGCCTTTATTATGTATATCTATGCCGAGCACCCTCTTATCGAGTTTGTGCTCTTCAGTGCGCACCAGACTGCACCAGACTGTAATTGGCAGTCAGATCTCACACAGCCCTGCTCTGGTTGGTCCAGAAGAACTGGGAGCTGTGGATTTTTGCAAAACAAATAACAGGCTCTAGGTGGAGGTAGAAGTGCGGGTTATTTTCTAAAACCGGCTGATTTATGCTGTTCTGTTGGAGCATAGTGTTTGTTTCAGTGAATATGATCAAAAAAATCTTGCCAACTGCAGTTTTAAGTTAGTTTCAGATGGCCTCTACTATGGTGGACCCTCCACATGAACGTGCAAATGGAGTGAAAAGGAACGATAGTAACTCAGAAAGGGCTTACATTTCCCAGAGTGCAGTGTGCATGTACTAGAGATATAAAAATAACATGGATGTAGATGATGAAGTCAGGTTTTTCTGCATAACTTAATATGCATCTTAAACATGGTCCCCGAAGACCAGCGTAGAAACTTTGAAATTATTCAATTAATAACATTATATAGGCCTACAATGGTAGAACTTAGATATAACCTTTTTTTTAACAGGTCTGTGGGGAGGGGCCACTGGGAGTGAGAGTTGGCCTCTCCATGTAGTGATCTTGCACTGTATTTTATTTCATGTACTGGTCCTTGTCCATCTGTGTTGTAATGCTGTTCAAATAATGGCCATAATAATCTATGATATGACCTAATATGCTGAGGAATTTTTTTTTTTTCACATACAGGGCATTTCAGGCCACAGATATAACCTAGGGGACACAATGAAAATAAATTAACACTCCCCTCAATGTCAACACTATTTCTTTGCATTGATGTGCGACTTTAGAGTTGACGAACTCTGGTGATATGCAAATTCCTTGCTGCAGACATTGCAGAGGACTTTATTTTTATCAACACCATCAGGCCGTTTTTTAAAAGTAAATTTTCTTCTGTCTTCTTCATTTTACAGTCTAATGATTACTGACTAGAACGGCTCGGGGTCAAAGATCATACGGAGTCGATTAATATGCGCTATTTTTTTTAATCAGTTATTTTTTCTCAAATTAAAGCAACACCAAAGAGTTTTTTTATACCTTAAAATAATGTTTCCAAAATCGTTTCAGTGGTTCATCAACTCATAACAGGGTGAACGGCAATTCTGCATTCGCTTCGCGGCCCTCAATCGGCTATAACCACACTATGTACGTTTGCTAGATCGGGTAGCGGATCTGTAGTTCGATGGAATGAGACATAAGAAACTACAAATTTGACTTGCATCTGATGTCGCAATACATCGTATTTTTATAAGTCATGCAAAATATTCTACCTTGTCTGTGGACATTGTTATTTGCAAAGCCGGTGCTGGATAAACAAATAGCATGCGTGCGACAGAGGGAAAGCTTTTTTGGTGTTGCTTTAATTAATTGAAATTAATCACTTATTTTGACAGCCCTAATGCAGAGTGTTTCTCAGCAGCTTATATACACCAAGTTTGGGAGAAGGAAAATGCCTCAGACTAGTTTTCTTTTACTTTCACTTTGAATTGTTTGAACATGAACATAAAATAAACATGAACATTTCAACATGTAAGAAAAGTTTACATTTTTACAGCAGAAGAAAATTGAAGCAAAGATACAAGTGAATGCAACACTGCTTGGACCCTTCACACACACACACACACACACACACAGACATGTGTGCCTATGTCTGTGTTTTTAAAACACTGTCCCCTGTCGGTTGCTATCTGGAGGAGTATGGAGTTGGTTCAACATGAGCTGGAGTTTGCAGAGGCGCACGTTTCATCTAGGTCTTCGGCCAGGGGCACTGGGTAAATTCCTAAAATGCTACAAAAACAGGAAACCTAATTAATATACCAGCTTTAGTAAAGAAAATTACATACAGTAATGTGAAAGTGATGTCAACCCATCAGTCCGCCTGCTTATGTGATGGACTTACATCAATATTTTCATAATCAGATGTTGTTATCCTGGGATTCAGAGCTGTGTATGTATCATCAGGAGGGTCCACGTCAGGCCTCTTTGCTCCTGAGTCTCTGGCTGCTGCATTTCCCCTGTAAAAATAAACAAATCATGGAAGTTATCAAATGGTAAATGTCTGTGGTTAACCTCTTTGTTAAAACTACAGTTATATACCTACTGTATACAGCTCTGGACAATAATTAAGAGACCACTGCACATTTTTCTGATGTCATGTTGAATGACAGTCATATTCAAAATTAAGAGACCGCAATCCTCTTAATTTTTTTCCAGAGCTGTAGTAGTTAGTCTTTATGAGAAACTGACCAATTTTTTTTTCTTTTTTCATTAAATGTATAAATTCAATCCACTTTATGTAAAATTACTCAAATCAATTAAAACCTTTCGCAAGCTACAGTATGCAAAGCTGTAGCCGGCACTTACATATTCCTCATTATGAACAAAACAACGGCAGCCAGGATAACACCATCCAGAATTGCAAGAACACACCCTCCCGTGGCAATCAATGCCAGTTTGATCTACTACACAGAAAAATACACATACAAAGACACAGAAATACACCGACAGTTACACACGGCCACACACTTTTAAGTTATGGTAAGTTATGACATGCTCTTCCTAAGGTTTCCACACAGTGAAACACTTTGCAAATTCCGCCAAATTTCGCCTCAGGACCAGTAGCGCAGCCAGAAATGTTCAAATAGGTGGGCACAGAAAATAACGGGTGGTAAAAGCCAATTTGATTGAACAAAAGAGAGGCTTATGAGATAGCCTACACCATACAAACAGTAATCATAGGCATGTTATATTTATGGCATAATTTTGGAATTTATTGAACGTATTTGATCACAGCTGAGAAATTACGCAGGAACATTTTCAACTGGAGCAAAACAACGCATGAATGTAGCTTCACGCGTCACATGAAACACAATTTACACAATAGATTGACCATATTGGACAACTGCAAAGCCTTATCATAGGCAGGTTACATTCATGACATGAAAAGTGGAATTTATTGAACAAAAACGACAAATTAAGCAGTCGGCTAAACATTTTAAACGTGCGCTAAACTGCATGAACTCAGCATTGGTGTGTCGCATAAATTAAAACACAAATTGAAACAACAGCTTGACCATTGGACAATCCTACTGCAAAGCCTGCATGCAACATTTATGACATAAAAAGTGGAATATGATTGCATTTCATCACACCTGACTATTAATGCTTATACTTAAACAGAGCTGCCGGCTGTTCGTGATATGACTGATTCTTGAGCTCTCAACACAGTGTTGACTTGCAGTGTTGACTCGTCTTTTTCAGATGGTGAACGTAAACTAAGGAAAGCCCTCTAATTGGACGGGCAAGACTGACAAGTAGACGGGCCTAGGCCCATCCAGACCCGCCCGTGGCTACGCGTATGCTCGGGGCATGGACGGCAAGCCGTTTGGCTGTAGTGCCTGGCAAGCAAGCTAATTGGGCTAATCAGCTAGTTCAAAAGTTGAATTATTTAATGAAGATATCCAGGGGTCTTTATGTCTCAACTAGGTTGATTTTGCATATAAACAACAATTCATGTTCATAGAAAACAACTCAAGTAAAGATATTGTTCACCAGAACAAGGTACACCAGGAGGTCCATCTGCTCCAGGTGCTCCAGGATATCCATGTGGTCCAGTCATTCCAGGAGGTCCGATTGGTCCATCCTTTCCATGCATTCCAGGAGCTCCAGATGGTCCAGAAGGTCCACGTGGTCCAGGAAATCCAGGAAGTCCAGCAGGTCCACGTGGTCCAGGAGGCCCAGACTGACAAGCAGCTGTTGAAGATCCAGCTGACACTTACATCACACTCACACGACCCATAAATAGAAACAGTGACACATACAAAGATATCATGGTACTATCAACAGGATACATTAAGATTCAGGATTACGACCAGCCTTCACTTTTATGTGAATCATTGGTGTACAGTATATATATATATATATATATATATATATATATATATATATATATATATAGGACTGATTATTATTGGGTGACACTTTTTCATATACATTTGATGTCATTGTCCTTAAATTTTCTAATATTGTCTTTGATCATTCCTGTTTCATTAGTATTGCAATCTGATTCCATTGTTTTCAGGGATAGGCTATAGCAGCCTATAGTAACTACTTCAATATTGTAAACATATAACTATAGCCTATCAACACTATAGGCTATGATATACAATTCATGGCTAAATACAATTCATTCCATTATGTATTATTCGGTTAAAAAAATCTAATTGTGGATTTGAGGTAGGCATTAATTCTTTAATTCTTTGTCTTGACATTTTACCAGGTTTAACCAACCTTATGTATATCCTAACACTACCAATTCATTTTCTCACATTTCCAGTACAGATGTGGTCACTTAAAGGTACAGAAATTAACTGATTGTTGCCAACTGTTAATTTAATTGACAATTATTGTGGTTATTGGGTAATCCGTTTTTGTCCATCCATTTTTAGGGAAAACACCTCAAAATTATTTGATTGTAGCTTCTTAAATATCTTTCAAAACAAGCCATTTGAGGACATAGTCTTGGGCTTTTGGGAAATTTCAAAATGTTCTGGCATTTTATCAAAAACAACTAATCTATTAATCAAGAAAACAGACAACAGATTAATCAACTATGAGAATAATCATTAGTTAAAGCCCTACTGTATTACTTACAGTGAGGCAGGATCATCAGTAAAATGACAATAGGCATGTGTCTTCCTCTGCAATGCATGTCGGCAGTACTCTGTAATTCCAAAGCAGTTTTAAAGCATTATTACCCTTAACAAATGACACAAACTTATTCCTTATTTGGGGCAGCTGTGGCCTACCTACTGGTTAGGGCTTTGGGCTTGGAACCGAAGGGTTGCCAGTTCAATCCCCGACCAGTAGGAAAAATGTGGGCGGGGGAAGTGATTGAGCACTGCTCTCCCATGCCCACATCCATGGCTGAAGTGTATGAAGGTATATTGGGTGCAAAAGTGGCGAGCACATTTAACTGCAGATTTTGCATGTGCACACTAAAGTCATAAATGTGTAACAGTAAAGTTGAAGTTGTACATATTTTTTCTATATCTTGTTAAAAATAGGGGCTACGGGTTCACAAATCCTTTTTACAGGTACACAAATCCTATCCTGTGAGTCACAACTTTCAAGAGTCATGCACTCGACACTTTTGCTCCAATCGTTGCAGCGCAGTTGGTGCGAAACACATTTGCACATCTGTGTTTCATAATCTGAGAACATGCACAACATTCGTGCATTTGTAAACCCAAATGTGAACTAATGCATCCGAAGTTGTGCATCTGTGAAATAATTTCTCATTAATAAAATTCTACAGATCGCTTTGATTTTCTTGCACGACTACAAGTCAATTGATACAAGTGCTCGAATCTGCTTCTACGAGTACGATACTTTTGCTCCTGGCTAGGTGATATAATAGGAGCAAAAAGATTTGTATAGTGCACGTCGAGCGAAACGATCGAGAAAACAAGCGGCCGGATCTGGATCGCGCTCAGACTACCATTGCCTGTTCATAAAGTAAGTAACCTCAGCATGTTTCCTTATCAATGAAGGACACACGATTTATAGTTTTTCTTTGCACAAAGCGAGGAAAACATATTTGGTGCGGTGTTAAGTTTTACGACCTTATTATTCATAATGTCTGCAAAGCAAACAATTGCTAACTTGCCTAGCACTATCCAATAGTCTTCGTGCAAGATACAAGTCAGCTGTTCGAAAATTGCAGAACGATTGTGTCATATTGTGTGTCCTAACGATTTTGGACGGGCAGTGTTATATTTCTGTACTTCTAAACTAGTTATTATGACCGCCGCGCAGCGAAGCGGCGGTCATATAGGTTTAGTCAGATTTTTTTCTTTTTTTTTTTTTCTTTTTCGCATGCCCAAATTTCCGTCAATGATTCCCGGGACACTGAAAGACCGGGGTACACGAAACTTGGTGGACATGTAACCCCACATGGATAGCATGGAACCATCATTTTTCGTTTTGATCTGTAGCCCCCCCGCTGAATTGGACCCCCCGAAAGGAGGGTAGGGCAGACACAGTTTTCTGTGAATATCTCGAAAACCGTAGGGTTTAGGAGGACCATTTTTTTTTTGTATGTTGATCTCAAGGGGCCATGTCAACCCATTCCATAACCACTCATTTCATGTATAGCGCCACCTAGTTAAACACAAAAAAGTAAAAATGAGGTGGTGTAATTGAAGGTATCTGTGACCTAACATAGTCAAAACTGCACGAAATTGGAAGTGTAGGATCATTATGACACCCTCTGTATGCACGCCAAGTTTTGTAGAATTCCGTTCATGGGGGGCCACACAATAAATTAATTTATGTTACTATACACCAACTGGCCTGTAGGTGGCCGGAGACAGTTTTCTGTGAATA
This sequence comes from Alosa sapidissima, assembly GCF_018492685.1. Taxonomy (NCBI): domain Eukaryota; kingdom Metazoa; phylum Chordata; class Actinopteri; order Clupeiformes; family Clupeidae; genus Alosa; species Alosa sapidissima. The sequence goes on along the minus strand of NC_055965.1, from coordinate 16,439,069 downwards.
TCTCGAGAACCGTAGGGCCTAGGAGGTCCACCTTTTTTTTTGTATGTTGGTCTTAAGGGGGCATGTCAACCCATCCCATTACCACTTATTTCATGTATAGCGCCACCTAGTTAAAAATTAAAAAGCAAAAAATTAGGTGTTTTCATCTCAATATCTCTGGCTGACAAGGTCAAAACTGCACGAAATTAAAAGTGTAGGATCATTATGACACCGTCTGAATGCATGCCAAGTTTTGTGTACTTTCGTTCATGGGGGGACTTACAATAAAATAATGTATGTGTACATTTAGTGACGTACACCAACAAGGATTCCCGGGACACTGAAAGACCGGGGTACACAAAACTTGGTGGGCATGTACCCCCACATGGATAGCATGGAACCGTCATTTTTCGTTTTCATCTGCAGCCCCCCCGCTGGACTGGACCCCCCGAAAGGAGGGTAGGGCAGACACAGTTCTCTGTGAATCTTTTATGGTATGTTGGTCTCAAGGGCCCACATCAACCTGGCTCATAATCACTAATTTGTGATTTGCCCCCCCCCCGGTAAAAAATGAAAATCAGTAGGATTAAAAGAAAGCCAAAATAAATATTCATCATCATCATCATGGCTGCATTTTCAGTATTGGCGAGAAGTAGTCGTTTGTCCACTAGATGGCGCATCGTTGCAGTGAGACGTAATTTTGTTGGAAGTTAAAAGTGGGTTGGAAAAAACAATGGACGCTTCATACAAGGACTGTAATTTACCGCAGCGAACATCTAATAAGGATAGGACGATGTTCACATGAAGTGTAATTCCCATTTCTTCTTGAAGCCGAAATAAATCTGAGGATGTTTATCGGACATGCTTGGTTTTTACTGCAGGTACGTTAATCTTGTAATATCAATAAGGACCTAGGTAATGTTACCGTTAGCGTTGGTTGAGTGATGGAGGCATTTGATTTATTGCATTTGTAGAAAACTATAAATGCGGTTATACCAAGCAAATGTATAGCAGCACTGTTTCTATCTTTCGACTGTCATTTATTGCACGTGCTACAAAATCATTCTGTGCAACGTTACACCGGTCTGATACAGTTTTGCCTATACATGCGTGAGACTGAGACGCCTGTTTATTTTGTTTTAAGAGCGTGCAGGGTGTGAGAGGGGAATCGATGTGCTTTGATTACAGCTTGGTAGTTGTAGTCTGTGAAATTAAAAAGCACGTGTGTGTGAAGTATCCAAACAATGACACCTTCATTTCATTATGGCTGCTTTAGCAAAACACCTTAAGCTACTGTGTAGTGGGTCCCATTTAGAAGTGGCTACTTCATTCGCGCTTTCCTTGACTCATGGAGCTGCGTGAATGTTATTACAACTTTTCGCCACGATATGACAGTTTAAGTCCGCTTGATACTGTAAGGCGTAAGCCATTGGTTTCCAAAGGAGATTTTATTTGTGTCGCCAGCATAGCCTATTGACAATTTATGTTGTAAATAGGCCTACCTTATAATCCTACCTGTAGCTTAGGGAAGCTAACAGCTTTCTATTAGGATCTAGTTTGTTAGTTACCGTTTTGTCATAACTCCCTGATGCATTTTTGCATTTAGAATAGCCAGAGCGTGTATATCTCAATCGGAAAATTAAACAATATCGGGTGCCTATGGACTAGGCTGGGTGAACCCAGCCTGATCTGCCCGCTATTTATTTTTTGATTTCTTAAAAGATTGAGCTTGGTCTGATGAAAGCCAGACTAGCCATGGACCTCAGTTAAACAATGCAAGGGAACATGAATCAGCCTATATTTGCACTAACAATAACGGACAAAAGCTCTTCAACTTTGGCCCGTTAAAATGTGTATGAACAGTCTAGCGACGCATTTCATCAAGGCCCATTTGGACATGTCAGTTATTTGCACCACTGGTTAGATGTAAAACAGCATTTCGTTTCAGACTAGGCTACTGTTACTTAATTTGTGCATTAACAATAACGTTTCAGACTACTGTTACTTAATTTGTGCATTGACAATAAAGTATTACATGAACTAAAGATGACTAAAATCTTATGTAGAAGAAGAAACATTCACAAAAAATCCATCCATCCAAAAATGACCTTTGTTTTTGATAGCTGTTGAAAACGGCATGGAACTGACAGAGATGTTTTTGTTTAAAAATACATAAAAAATAAATAAATAACATTATGCTGATACCTTTTGCTTTTCCCAAATACAATGTAGCTTACAGGTGTAAGTGACCTTTCATCAATCCAGTTGCAATGGATGAACTGTGATGAACTGCCCTACTTGTGATTGTTTAGAGATTTTAAAGGTTTTATAACAATTCTACATCTTCTTTGGCTATTCTACAATCTATTCACCTTTTCAGCACCAGTAGGGTACTTTCTGTGCAGCCGCACACACACACTCAGGCATGCCAAACAAGCATACACAAAAGTTTCAAGAGTGGGGGATGGAGTAAAATATGGAGACAAATTGAAGTGTGATTTATTTTCGCGGAACGGATGTACAGGACTGAGCGGCGGTCATATTTTGTACCGCTATGCGGTACATCTAGTTTATCTAGCGATAGCTAGCTAGCTTGATCTGGCACTGGAGGATTTAGCAAGCAGGTAAGCTAAGCTAAACGTAGCTGTCATGATAATGTAAACCAAGAAACAAGATAACTTTCTTCATATTATTATCATGTTACTTACCTTATGAGCAGGCAATGGTAGTCTGAGCGCGATCCAGGATCCAGATCTGGCCGCCTTGTTTTCTCGATCGATTCGCTCGACGTGCACACATACAAATCTTTTTGCTCCTATAGAGTGTCCCAGTGACGCCACTTCCATTTGCCTCCATGGGACCTATCTTTCAAAAAATTTTGAACGCCAGTCAATGGCGAAAAATAAATTATTTTCTGGTCCCGGTTGACTTGTGCCTTGAATTACCCATATGATGTTTGTCAATTTTAAAGACAAATTTTCATGTAAAGACATTTGCAGTTTGTTTCGTAACTATTGAATTACAACATTGTGAAAGATCGTAATTCCCACGACTACAAAACCATCAGTCGCGCTAGTGACGTTAGCTCATACACAGCCACACTAGATTGTACAAGCATACCAGCAACAGGTCTTAATTGGGCTTTCCTTGCCGATGAAAATACCATGAGTCAGAGGATTAAACACATCAGGTAAGTTGTATTCGTCCATAGACTGTGCATTAGATACTGTTAAGTGATATTGCAGGCAGCAAGATGCAACCATTAACTAGCATAACAGCTAATCATATCATATCGAGACGAGAGATGTAGTCCACTGAGCGGATTCGCACAAAACCAACATAACTTTTGAAGTCTATCGAACAACAGTACTTTCTTGACGTGAAAAATTATATTTTAAATTCACACACATCATATGTGAAATTCGTGGCACAATTCAAACTGGACCAAAAAATAATTGTTATCTCTCCATTAACTCCCGTTCATATTTTTTTGAAAGATAGGTCCCTTGTAGCGGAAGTAAAACGGAAGTCACTGGGACACTATTATATCCATAGACAGTAAAAGAAATGGACGAACAGACTCCGTCGTTTTCAATGGGAGGGCACTGAGTCAAATAGAACGATTTTTCAGTTGGTCCCCCCAGTACTGCGCAGACTCACACTTAACTTCATGACGTTAGCCATCGAACTGAATCTTGTAACTCATATGATAGATACACAGAAATTCTTCTCACACTTCCTTCGCCTTCAAAGTCATCAAAGTTAAACATTTATTTATGTATTATTATTAATATCATCCTCACCAAGTCGTGTTAATGTTGAAGCTACCATACATGATCATCTTCAAAAACAGTCAACAAAACAAAAAAGTTATAGCCTTGAAGCTAATCTTCTTTCCACTTTTCCGACCTACGGTCAATCCATCGAAAACCTCTGTAATGATTAGTGCCGTTTTAAAAAAAATTAGGTTTACTTTTTTATTATTATTAGGTTGTCTCTGTGTAATGCTTTACCTTAACATACGGTCGTGTATGCTAGGGTTTGCTTATGAGTTACCGTCATAGTAAGGTGGACTGAGCTTCTTATCCAAACAATACGGTTATCTCCCTACGGCGCGAAAGAGAGATTACGTCAAAGCTAGCTTCCCTCCAACCGAACAAGCTAACCATTCTTCTTACGGGTAACCAACGTTACGGACGAGGTAGTGGAGTCTGTTTTGCCTTTGTAGTGTTTATGTGGATTACACAGAAGCTACAATATCGGCACAGGATATATGTTATATGAAGTTATGGTATTTCAAAAAAATCCTAGAATGAATGGACTTCTATGGGAGTTAGCAGAGAGGTGGTCCCTCCAGCCTACGTCGATTCTTCTACTTCCGGGAATTCGCCTGCCCCCTTGATTATATCACCTAGCCAGGAGCAAAAGTATCGTCACTCATAGAAGCAGATTCGAGCACTTGTATCAATTGACTTGTAGTCGTGCAAGAAAATCAAAGCGATCTGTAGAATTTTATTAATGAGAAATTATTTCACAGATGCACAACTTCGGATGCATTAGTTCACATTTGGGTTTACAAATGCACGAATGTTGTGCATGTTCTCAGATTATGAAACACGGATGTGCAAATGTGTTTCGCACCAACTGCGCTGCAACAGAGACTTTCTAATGAGGAGACACAGCACTTAAAAAATCCTCCATAGAAATGCATGGGGTTAGTTTGTAACGCCAATATGGCCGTTGTCTACACATATCCCACCCCTTCCTCGGCAAAACGTCGACATGTGAATACATTGAGCCAATCATGTGGTGTGAAGTGAATACATTGAGCCAATCATATGTGGTGTTGTGAGGACATCTTCCCAATTATGTGTTGTGAACTCGCCGCAGGAGCAAGATTGGTGTCGTGAAGCCTTGCGCACGCGCATTTCTGCTGAATAGGGTGCCCGATGAGTGCCCAAAAATCGTTGCTATATGGCCGCTGAGTGGAGGGACTTGCCTAAAAGGACTTTGGCTGCAACGATTGGAGCAAAAGTGTCGAGTGCATGACTCTTGAAAGTTGTGACTCACAGGATAGGATTTGTGTACCTGTAAAAAGGATTTGTGAACCCGTAGCCCCTATTTTGTGTTAACAAGATATAGAAAAAATATGTGTCACGGGGATGATTGTCTGTGTTTGTTTGTTATGTCTGCTTGTGGCTTGTGGTATGACATGCTCTGCTCACCTGTCTTGGGTTATTATATGAGATAAGCACAGGCGTGGTGAATTGGATAATTATTGACAGCGTTTTTAAGCGACCGATAGGCATATTGCTGTTTGTTGACTGAACCAGCGCTGCTGCTACAGGCCTCTGTGTTGCCTATTGACCTACACCGGAGGTGCGACTTCTCGTCGCTCCTCTGCCAAGTTAAGTACATGCTCCTTAAATCTACACTAGATGGGCTGTGGTACAAGAGGGGACTGTTAACCTACTGCTGTCTGGATTGGGCTACTTCAAGATCACGTTAGAGTTGGACATTTAGAAAGAATATTCCCAGTATTATGGACTCAATTGCATCGTAATTGTGTGTGTTGCCGTGTAAAGCTTTATTGTTTTTTTTTTGGACACTGACGTGAAGATTTGCTGTGCGTGTGCTGTGCTGACCTCTCCTACTCTCTCACATTGAATTGTTGTTGAATTGTTGTGAATTGGAACATTGAACAATATTGGAGGCTTCCCTGTAAATGTCCTGTCTCCTATGCCCTCCGACTCGCATTAGTTTCTCTCCCTCTCTCTTCCTCCGCCAGTGTGCGTGCATCTGCTGTCTGCCGGACCCTGGTACCTGACGTCAGTCACGGTGTGACCCAGCCCCCTCACGAATCTGCCTGCGTTTGCTGCTGCGTCCTAGCTGGCTTCTTCAAAGTCCTTTTAGGCAAGTCCCTCCACTTGGCGGCCATATACCAACGTTTTATGGGTACTCATCGGGCACAGTCTTTGGGTCGAACTGCGCGTGCGCAAGGCTTCACGACACCAATCTTGCTCCAGCAGCGAGATCACAACACATGATTGGCACGATGTCTTCACATCACACTATATGATTGGCTCAATGTATTCACATCACACCACATGATTGGCTCAGTGTATTCACATGTCGACGTTTTGCCGAGGAAGGGGTGGGATATGTGTAGACAACGGCCATATTGGCGTGACAAACTAACCCCATGCATTTCTATGGAGTATTTTTTGAGTGCTGTGTCTCCACATTAGAAAGTCTCTGGCTTCTTCTCCCTCCTCTGTGGATCTATGGACTGTTGGATTCCTTCTCAATTAACTGAGTCATTTTTTTAGAAGAAACTTAAGTGACTGTATTTAAAATAAATCCTATATTTTTATATCGCAATTCCCTCTGACTCTGCTGTGTTGTGTGGTTACAGTAACTCTCCAGAAAAAGTTATTTACACATTGGTTACATATGTACAACTTCAACTTTACTGTTACACATTTATGACTTTAGTGTGCACATGCAAAATATGCAGTTAAATGTGCTCGCCACTTTTGCACCCAATATACCTTCATAGAAGTGCCCTTGAGCAAGGCACCTCACTGCTCCAAGTTAGTGTGTGCTTCACCTCACTGTGTGTTCACTGTGTGTCTCACTAATTCACAGATTGGATAATTGCAGAGGCCAAATTCCTTGTTTGGCCTATAGACCCTTTCAACAATAAAAACAAAAACAATGCTTGAATGTTCTATTTGGGCCCCAATCCACTTCCTCTACATTAAGATAACATATGGAATGTTAAAAAGGAAGTCTTGTGGGGCCAACTATGATGCTGATAATGGAACTCTCCATAGACCTGATTTACACATCAGACAGAAGACAATAAGCATGCCACCTGAACCAACATGTGCGATATTCTCAAATGTGAAACAGACTTTTCATTTATATGCACGAATCATAACTTTGCACAAACTTTTTTTTTTCTTTGTTTATCTACAAAAAATTATGATAAACACATGTCATTCCCACTAGTCCAGGTTATGCACTATGCAGAAACCCCTCCCAAATATAAAAGCTTTAACAGCTTTATCATCAATTACAGTATCAATAAAGACACAAGAAAGGTTGTTATATGGGGGCGTGTGACGAGGTTGATTTTTGCATGGCATAATCTTATGAAACAAAATACATAATGTGCAGGTTAGCGTCCTGCATGACAGCCTCTGCCATCAGTGAATGGGTGAATGTGAGGCATGACATTGTAAAGCGCTTTGAGTGCTCGGAGGTGTTGAATGACGCCATATAAATGCAGTGTATTTACTATTTACCATCAGTACATTATCATTATATTATCAGCGTTCACAGTAAGAATTCAATGATGACATTGTTTCTTACCTTAGATAAAACCCAGTAAAACCCCTCTTGTTTGGTATAATTAAATCTACTCCCTTGAGCAACTTCACTTGAGAATGGAATTGCATAATATATTAACTTGCACAACTGGTCAGCAAATTTCAGTGTACAGCGTTGAGTAAAGGGGAAGTTGTTCAGCGCCACACCTCCCTGCCTTACTACACACATACAAGTTTTTCCTGCTGTCCTCTTCAAACATATACTTCAGTACACTGACTGTAGTGACATAATCCAAAAACAAAAACCAGTTCATGTCCATAGGTTGTGTTTGTTTAGGCCAACTTGGAGCAACTTGTATTTGTTGTTAGGCCAACGGTCCCTACTCATAAATAAATGATAAATGTTTATCATTCTCTAACTTTCGAGGGCAGTTTAAAGAGTTGTGAGTCTTGGTAGCTTTAGAGTATATTGTACTGTTACGGATATTACTGTGGCCTGAGGGAGAGCAGCGGGCGGCACCATGACAACGTGCTTCCTCTTCACCCTTAGTAAGGTCATGGACAGGATGTTGCATCAGCATCAGCCATGATAGTACAAAGAATTCAACTTCAGTCCTGTCCTACACCCCTATAGTATAGTTTTTTTTTACCTTAAAGTATACCCTTTCAAAAATCATTTTGATGGCACATAAACTCTTAATAGGGCGAATGGCACTCTGAGCAGGTCTTATCGCTTGTAAAATAGGAACACAACACTGGGTATAGGTAGGAACAGTGACCTTTAGGTGTTCCTAAACAGTAAACAAATCTCCTAAAGGTTTTCCTAAACAGTAAATAAATCTCCTATAGGTGTTTCTAAACAGTAAACAAATCTCCTATAAACCCACACTCCCTGATCCTGTTGTGATTGATTGCCCTGGTAGGCCTTACTGTAAGTGTGCTCAAAGTGGGCAAAAACTTGGTGTGTTTTAGAACTGTTTTTTGTGTGTGTGTTTGCTTATGATTAATAAATGACTTTTGCTCAAAACTTCATTTTCATGTTGCAGTCTATGAGCTGGCTGTAGCATTCTGCTACTGAATTCACTCCAGAGGCGCCACCTACAGTGCATATACTGTATGATAGCACATAATGGAATCCATGTTTACATGTATTTCTAAAGCATAGTTCTGGTCCTTGATTATGAATGGCTGAATCACGTTCGATGCCTTTGAAAAATCCAGCACAAACAACCTTGACCGCATTTCATTCTTTGTTACTGTGAATAACTTGATAGAAAGGTGACTAGACGTTGCTTGGCAACCATTCAAGATAGAGGAAATATATTTATGAATGATTATGTATGAATAAATTGTTAAATTTCTCGTTGCTGTGCCCTTATTTTCTGAAATCTTGCCAGATATATATAGTAACTGTTCTGGAAAAGCAATAAGCCACTCGAGTTACACTGGTTACACTGATAAGAACAGCTAACAACTTTGCTAACCCGTTGTGCCCAGCTGATCTAAAATCAGCGTAAACCTACGGCCTCTCGGGGCTTATTTCCTAAGCATGTGACTGCATGCTTTTGTTTTAATGAGTTAAGTCAATGGGAAAGTTTGTAATGTACCATTTTTTTTATTTATGTTGGAAAACACATGCTTTAATTATGTAGGCCTATTGTTATAAAACAATATTAGCAAAACAATCATAACCTATGAACATGATTGTACATAGCCTATTAACATAAACAGTTAACAACACCATAGACTCAAAATAGTTGACTATATACATAATCATAACACACTGGCTTTGAAAACAAACAGCAGAATACAGAATATGATACAAATAGCACAACATAAACAATACTAAAACTGCAGTGAGCTAAATTATCACAGGCAATAGAAAAAAATAAAATAATATTTTTTCATTTTATCATGATGAATTGAAAAAAAATGAATGATAATGGAATTTCATACATCAATACATGATCACTTAAGTATGCATGTTATTTCTTGTGTTTACTTACAAAATTGAACTTGTATATGTCCACTTTATGCACGCACGCACACACGCACACACACACACACACACACACACACTATTCATGTGTATCTGTAAAATCCTTCTGCCTGTTGGTTAAGGAGTATGGAAGTGAGTAGGTTCAGCATGAGCTTGTGTCTACAGTGGCTTCCGTATTCATCATTGGACACAATGACTGGCTGGGATCCTGAACTGCTAGCAACAGGACACACAAACTATACGCAAATTAAAATGTAAAGAATAATATATTTCATTTACAATTCGTCTGCCTGTTTATGTCAAGGACATACATCAAGAGTGTCCTTCTCAGATGATCTTGCTCTGGGATTCGGAGCTATGCATGTGCCATAAGGAGGTTGCATCAGGCCCCTGCAGAAACAGAAATAAAACAGGACCGCAGTGTTACCCCGACCACAGTGTTAGGGTTAGAAACAACACTGTGCCTAAAAATACCAGAAGAGCATTTAGCTGAAGCCATTAAACCTATATCATGTCAGGTCAACAATATCATATGTAGTCAAGTTTGTTGTCATGACCACAGTGCCCCTAGCCTGGATACCAGACTCTCTGCCCCACTAGCCACAGCCCTTTATCACTTGTGCCCTAAAGGCAGCACTGTATGAAATTCAACACAGAAAGACAGAAAAGACAGTGTGGACTACAGCACCTGGGAATGCACTCCAGAGGCTCGCTCTGCTGTCCTTCTCCTAAAGAAACAATCAGAGTGAGTTATGCACTGAAGTAGTGAAGTGCAAACGCACCATTTGAGCCACAGAAACATCTGTCTGAACTGAAGTGTTTGTGTGTGTGTACAGTATGTGTGTGTGTGTGTGTGTGTGTGTGTGTCTGAGTGTGTCCATGTGTATGTAATGCTATTCCATTTACCACCAACACACGAAGCTCACTGCAATGGCCACAACAATGATGGCTGGGACTAGCACAGCTGATCGCAGTCCTGTGGTGACCTCTAGGGGGCGAAAAATGTCACATCGGTATTATTTTTTTTTTTGTTTTTACAAAAAAAAACACAATACAGGACGTCCACCATTCTTAGTGTCTCTATAAATGTCATGTGTATGACAGGTTGTGATCATTCTCATCGTCATTACTTGAGCTCAAATAAATTATAGAAATATGAAAACCAAGATACATTTCGTTGAGTACGCTGAATTTAAATGTACTCACTGTATACATTTAAAGGAAGAGTTGAAGATTCCGTCACTCCCACTATGTTTTCTGCCTTACAGTAATACTGGCCACTGTCGGCCACCTTGGCATCCGTGATGCTGTAATTCTGCCCAAATACCATCAGGGAGGATTTGGCTCCGATCTTCTTATACCAGGAGTAGTGGCGAACAGAGGGCTTGGCATCACTGCTGCAGGTCAAAGTCACTGAAGTGTGTTCCTTAATGGAGAGACTGAGCAATGCGGGGGCGTCCTTGCTGCAGATTACTGCCACTGAAGTACCTTCATTTATGTACAAGCTCAGCAATGCTGTGGTGTTTCTGGGAGCGTCTGTGTTAGAAATAAACAATGTCAATCATGTGTCTGGCCAACCTTGTTTCTGTTCACTTGTTTTGGATCCCCAAGACCTCTCTTAAGCGTACAGTACTGTGATTTTTTCCCATTGTGGTACATTGATAGCCTGGCCTTGGCCTGTCTACGTACTTCCGGTCGATTTCTTTTCCCTACAGTACTCCGTCTGAAATAGGTTGATTCACGCTCGTTTATTTCGGCAGTTGGGCAGCCGACCAACCAGCGAACAGAGGGCGTCCCTGAGAGTGATTACGTACCCAGGCATGGTGTTTCAATTACTACGTTTTGGAATACATCAACGTAGGGAGCGAAAAGGACTTATACTTATGAAATCTTTGAGCAAATGTAAATAATAGTTTAGCCTATTAACAGGAGTGTCATGAACAAAGTCACAGTGGAGTAGGATGTTATATCGTCAGCTAAACTTTAGTCATAGATTTTGTCACTTGAAATAGGCTACGAACGTACCCGAGTCAAACTGTAGTTTAGAAGGCTACATGGTCGGGTCAAAATCGCTTTTTGTCAAACACTAAGAAGACTCGACATAACTTGAAACTTTGATCGAAGCATCATCAGTGTCTCTACATATGAACTCGAGCATTAAGAACATTGTTCGTGTACACATAGTTTACTAAAAAGAAAGATTTTGGACAACTCACTCCTTGCAAGATGGCAAGATGGCAGCGAGCAGAAAAAACAAGTGAGTTGTTCAAAACCTCTCTTTTAGTAAACTCTGTGTACACCAACAATGTTCTCAATGCTCGAGTTCATGTGTAGAGACACTGATGATACTTCGATCAAAGTTTCATGTTGTGTCGAGCCTTCATAGTATTTGAAAAATAGCAATTTTGACGCATTTTGTATCAAAAAAGTAGTAGCCCTATAGGAATCCTATTCAAAAGGTAATTTCACCCGAAAACGACAACGCATACAAGCTTAAAAGTGGCGCTTTGGACGTACTTATGCATATGAAAGTTTGACTTGGGTACATTCACAAAACACTATATGATGCATTTTGGCGAGAGTTACGCAGATGAAACGTGTGATTGTTTGCTGATAAGATGCACCCGTGCTTGTTATGGGCGTGCTGCGTGCTGCAGAGAAACTTCTCTGTATGACGAAACGCCGGTTGTTAGTGATTGGTTCAAAGGAACTCCAAAGATTTTAAACCTCAAACTGTGCCCTCCCACCTGGAAATAAACGAACGCCTATGGATCTAGGCCAGACTCTCTGCGAAGTCAGAGAGTCTGGTTTCCAGGCTAGTACATTGATACATGGCAATTGTTTTTACTGTTTGTTACATTCTTTATGAACCAGTTCCATATTTATACAGTGCATCTACAGTTCTTTAGTAAATTTTTACATTTCAAAGTGAGGAATTATATATTATTTAAATGTATAAATGTATAATAAACATATAATTGGTTTTACAAGTTTTTGTTCTATAGCATTTTGAATTCATCTCCCCAGTGTTAGACTATGCTGTGTATGTATGTTTTGTGTTATGTCTGAAGAGTCTGTCTACAGAGAGCCAGACTTCCCTCTACCCCGACCTGGATAATCACAAATTACTTCACAGCAATTGTTGAATGGTCTATTTGTATGAAATCGTGTAATATTACTTTGCCAGCCTACATGGCTCTTCATACAGTAGATTATATTTGCTGGTTTATAAAAAAAAATTAACATGTGTTGTGTCCAGGGAGATGAGTGCAAGCCATGAGTGGCATTTCCGACAGTTGTGTAAAATAGAAATCCTATGCAACAGGGGGGAGCCCAGCAGCAAAAAGAAAGCCTGAAACGGCTACCAATTGCTTTAATGTATTTTGAATTCAATTTGACACTGATTAAAATGAATGATGATGATCACAACAATGTCCATCTGTGCTCACATTTAATGTGCACCAGCTATGACAAGTAAGGGATAACAGTTGCCAAGGTATTCCGATATACTGTATACCAAATTAATGGAGGAGTTGGAGGGCAAAAAGAATGGGTTTTCCTCCATCAAGTTCATTCATTCTGTAAATAAAATATAGGTTAATAACCTGATCTGGAACAGTGTGCCGTACACGGGCACAGTTCCTCTCGATAGGGGCGCTATAACCTCCACTCATTTAACTTCGTTAAAAGTTTTAAGCATTAACAAGTTCATACTTACATCTAACACTGAGGATCACAAAGTCGGACGGATGATCATCATGTCCCGTCACAGCACAGGAGTATCTGCCTTCATCTGTGACGCGGATCTTGTTGATGGAGAACGTGTTGTCTGGTGTGTGTGTGGTTGACACAGGTAGGCCGTTCTTGTACCAGATGTAGGTGGTGGAGTTGCCTAGACTGCAGGTGGTGCTGCAGGTCAGTGTAACACTCCGCCCTTCTGTCACTGTTTTTGGACTCATCATCACCCGCAGAGCTGAAGGGTATAAACAGCCATGTGATTAAATATTAATTTTGGATTCCATTTCCCATACTTTGAAATAAATCATTTGAAATAAAAAAAAAAAGTTCAGATGCGAAACCCTCTAAATCCGTCCGACCACTTTTCTTTTAAATGAGCATTTTTTTTATCAGGCTCCTATAGATTTTTGCCTATAAATTGATATTTCAGACCAGAAAGAGAGTGATATCTAGCGGGCTTTGAAGCAAAATGATTTGATTAATGTATACTATGTGTGGAGAGCATTCGCTCACCATCATTATATAATTTTTGACGGAAGTGGCGTTTAGAGGCTTTTGCATCTGAACTCCTCAAATATTCCACATGTATCCAACTATGATGAATAAACGGAGAGCGAAGCAGCAGAGCAGTGTTGGGCACATGACGGCGATGATGAGTTACCCATAGTAACGTCATTTTCTATATTTTTGATATGTTGCTGAGTATATCATAAACAGCAAAGAAAAGTGATTGATAATGACTGACTGACTATTATTGTGTTACATGCTTCAAATGTAAAGCACTTTGAGCTGCATTCTGTGTATGAAAGGTGCTATACAAATAAAGCTTTATTATTATTATAGTAACAAAATCCTGACATGAACCTTTTGGAGACAAAGCTATAAGTTAGACAAATCTGACATTACCTGTGACGGATAAAGTAACACCTGCCCCAGAAAATTCACTGCTATTTGTTCTAAACCAGAACTTGTATTTTTCTTTGGAATCGCTTTCCCTCAGACCATTAATTCTCAGTGAGCAGTTATTCTTTTTATCCCCAAGAAATTGGCCTCTGTTTTTGAAACGTTCACTTTCAGTCAGGCGTTTATCTTTGTCGCTGTACCAAGACACATCTGTCACAGTGTGTTCTTGGGGATATCTGTAAGTGCAGAAAATGGTTGCTGATGATCCAGTTAAAGCACATAATCTTGAAGGGGAGGAGACATTCCATGATCCTGCAGTGTTAGTACTGATGATGACACCTGAAATGGAAACAGAAATACATGTTAAATTGTTATGTATAAAAGAGAGGGGAGAGCATTTAAATTGTTATGTATAAAAGAGAGTGGAGAGCATTTAAATTGTTATGTATAAAAGAGAGTCGAGAGCATTTAAATTGTTATGTATGAAAGAGAGTCGAGAGCATTTAAATTGTTATGTATAAAAGAGAGTCGAGAGCATTTAAATTGTTATGTATAAAAGAGAGTCGAGAGCATTTAAATTGTTATGTATAAAAGAGAGTCGAGAGCAGTTAAATGGTGTTCGGGCAACAGAAGTTAATGCAATACAGTTGTAATGCAGCCATTACACGGACGGAACAGACCTGACAAAGCCTTGAAAAAAGGAAGAAAAGCCTGATGCTACCAATGAGATGAGTGTGTTCATTTACCTAATTGTTAAACAAAAAGGTATGAAAATTATATACCAGAATCCTGTCACATGGTCAAAATCGACAAAAAAAAAATCAAAGAATTCCACCTGCAGAAATGGACAAGCAATCCTCACATGTGCATCAGGGTTACAACAACCAACCATGAACCTAACTCTACTCTCTCTGAATTAACTCCTTTACAATGCTTGTTACCATATTCTCAGGGGAGGTGAGATGAATGACTGTGAAACTAATAAAATGTATACCTGGTAAAATCAGCAGGGAAAAGGCCAAAGATATGTGGTCTCCATTGTAGAACATTTTGGTTGTAGCCTACCCCTGTAATTCAAAAGCAAGTGTAGAGGTTGGGCCTATGCTATCTCCTCATACAGACTGCAGCAGTGGTGCCAGGTGAGCCCAATTGGATTCTCTAATTGGAGAAAGTAAAACAAAAAAGTCAAATTTATTTTACAGAGAACACCCAAAATGAGTCTCAAAGAGGGAGAATAGAAGCACTTTGATTTTCAAAGTCACTAAAGCAGTGGGTCTTTTACGCAGCACATGCTTAGTAGCAGGGCGAAAATACATCAACATGTATTTTAAAATAAAAAAAAAAAATATCTTAATTTTAAGTGTATCAAAATAAACTACAACATACAGTAGCCGCATGCATTAAAATACAATACTATTTTTGTGTTTTTTGTGGAAAATACTAAAAGTACTCTGTAACACTTTACTTGACAGTATCAACATAAGAGTGACATGACACTGTCATGACACATGAACCCCAACCCTAATCTCTAACCCTAATCCTAACCCTAACCCTAAACCTAATCCTAACTTGTTATGACAAAAACCGAATGTCACTTAACCACATGAATTCCAATACAAATGTCAAGTTTTTGCCTGAAATTGCACTGTGCCTACTTATGAGAGCATTGTTCCCACCTATTTTGGGGCCTACCATCAAATGTTTGACCTCTATAGAAAGCTGAACTTGTAGTTTTCGTAGGATACAGTCAAAAGAACTGTGTGATGTACTTTCACAGAGTTACAGGGGTAGAATATAGTTTTTTCTTTCTGTCGGATTACAAGCATCTCTGAACTGACCACATTTCAGCCCTCTAGGTCAGTTGATATCACTTTGAAACACAACTTAGCCCTAGCACTAGGTCTTGTGAAGCTGTGTGCAAAAGTAGATCAATATAGAATGAAAATATGAGTGCTTTAGATCATTATTTGCCAAGGTATGTTCATGTGTTTTGTAAAATGCCTATGGAAACTCCCCATAGGACTTTTGGTTATCCAAAATGCATACTGACAATCAAATGCTTACTGCACATGAACCCCTTTGTGTAGAATCATAATCCTGGTCTCCAATGAAAGGCAATAATAGAAGTGTTATGTCATATGCCACACAGTGTCATGTCACTCTATATGTCGATACCAGGGGCGTAGATTTGCGTGGGGACCGAAGGACGTGTCCACACCAATGTCAGATTACGACCCCACCAATGTCCCCACCAATATTCAGGTTGAAATGGGGGGGAAAGCGCTCACATGCGCTACACAAAGAGTTAAATACTTTCTCACTTTGCTGCGGATCATCTCGTACAGATCGTGTAATGTGCAGTAGCCTATAAGGGTAAATCGCGCTGATTTGAAGTTCCCTATAATAACTACCAGTGAGCCGCAGTCTCCTGCGCTGCGCTTCAGCTTCACTTCACTACAAGGCATATGAAGTGCGTCCAAATTCACCCATTCTTCAGGGCTTAAAATTCATTTTTCAAAATGGGGGGGAATTCCCCCCTTAGGTTATTCATGTAGGGGGGGATTTACACAATTTGGGGGGGAGGGGGGGTCGATTCTGATACCAAGTCAAGAATTGCGATTTCAATACTTCGATACTTTTTTTAAAAAAGTGTTTGATTTTGGGGCCCCCACCACCCTGACGTCATCAGTAATATATACTGTAGTGGGATCATTCACAACAGTGGACATCCTAGATTCTGCTTGACTCTCTCCACACACACAAACACACACTGAAAATGATAGCTTATGTGATATGTTTTTATCATATATTTTTGAATTCATATAGAGTGTATTTATTTAATAATGCATTTAGCATTTTACTAGTAATTACTAGTAGCTAAACATATTTAGTAATTTGAATGCCTCATATTGACGTTTAACCTATAACACTTAGGCATATCTTTAATGTGGTGTGTAGGTCCAATTGAGTGCACAATTAATTGAGTGCCTGTCACTTTAAGAAAATACGTGAGAGTAATTCTATAGAGTAATTAGCCCCCCTTCAACCTGACGGTTTTAGGCTATAGTCGCTAGTGAATAAAAGTTGTGCATAGTGCGGTATGTGTATGCAAATTATTATGTTTTCTATGTCATTATATACAATAAATGTTCAAAAAACTAACATGTCGAAGACAATCTTTCTGGGATCAAGTGTTGACGTGACCTGAGCTAGCAGGATCGTTACCAAGGAGCTCTTTCCAGATGTAAAAGTTTGCCATGGTAGCGTAGCCTATTTGCGTAAGCGCAAAGTGGTTCTCTCTCTCTCTCTCCGTGTGTGTGTGCGTCTGCATGAGGCTATGTTCAATTCAACTCGGTAGTTGATCAGTCCGGTCAATACGTTAGACCGGCACATCCGGGAACTTGACTTGTGACAAACGTTCCCGCCCCTTTCGGGGGGAAAACAAACAACCCCTCTCATTAACTCCAACGCAAATTAGGGTCAATAAACGTAATTCGTACAGAAATCGCAGGAGTAAATAATAACAAAAAATACCACAAATCAATATGACCACTCAATACATAACCACTTTGCCGGTCGTTGACCGTGAAAGATAACTACAAAAGCTTAATTCAATTAATATAAAAACATGTCCCTTCAGTCTCCCGAGTACGAAGTGGTGCAACAACCCCACTCAGTGACCAGAAGTGTCATACGGTCTTCTCTTCTTATGGCTTGTAGCCATAATTTTCTTCTGTCAGGATTTTTTTTGAGGACATGGCAGGCAAAAGAAACTCAGGGAGGGGTTCTTAGCTGTGTGGTTGGTACATGTCTACCGGTTCACTCTGGCTTGTTCTGAGGGAATGTTTTCCCCTCAAAAGGGGCATGGCGCAAACAATCTGCTCTGTGTGACGCGGGTCCGGTTGTAAGTATAGCACCGCATTCACGCCACTTAATGATTAGGCTATATTAACGTCATCAGACAGGCTGTAAAAGTGTATGCGGGAATTTCTCGCATTATGATGGCTAGAGTTGCGGGACTTGAACAAATTATGCGCAATGCCCGCAATCCCGCAGTGAAATTTAAGCCCTGCATTCTTATCTGTTGAACTCCTTGACCTCGAGTAGGCTACTCATCACACATGTGTCACATGAAAGAGCCTTTTCTCAGCTTTTAAACGGTGCTATAGCCACTATTTGCTGTGATAAACAGTTCGCGAGATTTAAACTTCAAGAGATTTAATAATTATTCTCTGTGCCCATCTCCACATCCATTCGTCTCGGTGGAATATCGTAGGCCTACACACTCTTCACGCAACACATGACAACCCATATATCAGAATAAACAGCAGACCTTACCGAACACAAAGGGTGTAATGCATTCCCGTGTATAGTTAGCTGTTCCAGAGTAATCCGGTTTTGAAATAAATTGTAGAAAAATTCAACATGGTCTTTCGGCTTTAAGCATTTCTTAAAACTGAGCTGTGCTTACATCGTCTAGATATCTGTAAATATTAGAATCAGAGAATATACAGGCAGCTATGGTTAAGAGTTGTCAATTTAGCCTTAATGATTCTTTTCACAAAATGCTAAGCATGCATGTATTTAAGTTTCTTAAAACTGAGCTGTGCTTAAATGGGTCAATGCATGATTTCATAACAGACCAAATAGAAAATAAATGTTAAATATAGCCCACATATGTATACATATTAAAATCAGATTATGTGCTACACAGTATAGATCAAGTTGGACAGTAGCACATTTTAATCATGGGTAGTTGGACAGTAGCACATTTTAATCATTTTATATATCTATAGTGGCTGGTGAAAGAGTTGAGTGGCTTTTCCTTTTTTTCCCCGGGGGATTAGTGGGTAGAGTCCCCACCAAAGCTCAGACCAAACCTACGCCCTTAGTCGATACTGTCAAGTAAAGGGAGCATGTAATCACTTGGAAAGCCTTCCATCTGTCTATTAAACCACTTTTTTGCCTGCAAGACATGCCATAAACCTTCAAACAGTTACATCTAAAAAACAACAAATTTATTAGACAGTGAACGCCCAAAATGAGTTTCAAAGACAGTACGTTAGCTTCAAGTAGTAAATACTGTATCAGAGACGCACTCAAAAAGTCACAACTGAACTTGTCAAGTGATAGGCCTACACCGTGTTGTTGTCAGAGACTTTCTAATGAGGAGACACAGCACTTAAAAAATCCTCCATAGAAATGCATGGGGTTAGTTTGTAACGCCAATATGGCCGTTGTCTACACATATCCCACCCCTTCCTCGGCAAAACGTCGACATGTGAATACATTGAGCCAATCATGTGGTGTGAAGTGAATACATTGAGCCAATCATATGTGGTGTTGTGAAGACATCTTCCCAATTATGTGTTGTGAACTCGCCGCAGGAGCAAGATTGGTGTCGTGAAGCCTTGCGCATGCGCATTTCTGCTGAATAGGGTGCCCGATGAGTGCCCAAAAAACGTTGCTATATGGCCGCTGAGTGGAGGGACTTGCCTAAAAGGACTTTGTTGTTGTTTCTAAATGTCTGTCACTTGCTGGTAATAAACTGGTAGCCTAGACAGCCAATCAACGGTTCATGCGTGTTCAGGGGCGGATCTAGAGATTTTTTCCTGGGGTGGCGAAGGGGTGGCATGAGGTTCCAGGAGGGGGCCATGGACATTATTCAAAACTTAAAATTCTACGGATTTCATTGAATATGTTTTGTTCTCTACATTACATTACACGAGGTGGGAGGCAAATCGGAGATGTAGCTGGCGTTTTGGATGATGTGGGTCTTAATATGTGAATTTCTTTCTCTGTGTAATCACTATACAGTCTGTGTAGTCTGTACTTAAATTATACAGTGTCAAAAAGCAATTCTAGGGTGGTTTGGAGGTATGTTCCCCCAGAGAATTCTTTTAAGAAATGACCCCTCAAATGATTTCTTCTAGTTAGTTTTGAGGGAATATGGATACATTTATAAAATAAGCCATCAATAGATTTAGGTTATACCTACCTAACCTAGATTTAGGTTAAATGGATTGAAACAAGATTCTGATGATTTGGGGGTATTTTTAAAACATGACCCCTCAAATGATGTCTTCTAGTGAGTTTTGAGGGAATATGGACAAATTCAGTCATACAAAATAAGCCATCAGTAGATTTAGGTATCTGAATTGAAACAAGATTCTAATGCAGGATTGTTGCAATGATAACCATGACTGTGACTTTCAAAAAATTTCCATCTGATTCAATAAAGACTAAGTAAGTACCTTCTTAGTCAAAACATTCTTTTTGGATTCATTATAATACAACAATTTAAAATGTACATAACAAGAATGTAATTATTAATCTACCACCTCACTAATAAACATGCAAACACACACACTGGTGGACAGTAACTAAGTACTGGGTATGGGTATCTAATTAAATTATTTAATTCTTTGGAAGGTTTTTACTTCAACCCCCACTACAATTAAAGGCCAAATATCTTTAGCAGGGATTAGAAACGGTTCAAAGAATGAAAATGAAAACCGGAAACGAACACAGTTTTTGGAAGGACGTAACTGAAAACGGGAGCAAAACCAATTGTTCCGGAGTGAAAACGTAATTTTCAATTTTAGATAACCGGTTAATAATGATATTTATCATTCTGATTAACCTTTGTTTGAATATTATTCAAAACTCCATAGGCTTGGAAAGTCACCTGCCCACACAGTGTTCCCCAGACCCCTTATAAGATGAATTTAGTCAGATGTTATGAATCGGTATCTCCCCTGCATAATTGGCTAGAAGTACTAGTTGATATCAATATCCAACACTATGTATGTAGTCTAAAGTACTGAAACAATTTGTGAAATAAGATACCAGAGACATTAGGCAAATATTTAGGCCTGTCATGCTGGTAGCACCATATATAGGTTAGGCTATTGCAAGGCTTAAAGCTATTATTAGGTCTTATAATATTATATAATATTATAAGACCTAATATTATATAGGTATTATAATATTATGATATCAAATAATGTTTTTGCTCAGAACGAACCTAAATGGAAATCAGTTCCCCTCAGTCCCTGATCTTTAGTGCCAAATTATGTTTTGCCATTCACAATTTAGGCTACTCACTCACTCACAAAGTGGTGAATAATGAAGTACATGTATACTGTATTAAAGTACCTTTATAAATATCCTATTAAGAAACGACCTCAAACACGAGTGAACAAGCAACATGTTCATTTCTTGAGGATACAAACTTCTGTGCTGGCCTCAGCTTGTTGGTTCATCTACCAGCAAATGATTGAAATCTATCACCCAATGGAACTGGACGATTTAACTGGAATCTAAGCAATTCACTCATGCACAAAGCTTCATATGTGATGTGCTTTGACATCATCAAACGTCTAGTCTAGCCTACTCTGAGTAGGGTTTGTTTGAAAATAGTAGGCTACTTTTACTTATTGTGATTGAGTAGAATTTCAGTCATGTAACTGTACTTTTACTTGTGTAGATTGATTTACACCGTCTATGAAAAGAAAGGAAAAAGAAAAACGCAACCGCCACCAGCTTGACACCGATTAGATATTCTAGTTTGATTTGACATGGGCCTATCGACCAAATTTAGATAGTCATCGATGCAGGGAGAGTGGATGCATGACAATTTTGAGAACCGTGTTGAATTATCACGTGTATTAATGGGTTGACATCGACAGCAGTATTTACAATCAAAGGTTATAAACTAGCGAAACACACAAATAGACTTTAGACTTCAAACGTTAAACGTTAAGTTACGCATGAGCATGCCCTTATTATCTGACCTGACCATCATCGAAAAATTCGATGAGACAGTCTTGCGGATGTAAATGACGTAGACTAACAGTGAGGTTGTTGCCGGGTTAACTGATTTATGGACTGACTATGGGTCTGATTATGGACTTTTTCGACTTGGTGGTCAAACTTACCACTTCGTTGTAGGCCTACAGACAGTTGACACATAGTTGCATGCACTGTGCAATCTGCTGCCAATGGTGAAATTTCGCGGGGGTCACTGCGCTGATGGTGATGGCATGGGTGAAACCATTGTGAGGGAGCGGGGGATTCTAAATCGGCGATTTCTGTTTGAGAGGAGTTTGGTGCAGGTTTCACACCTTCTCACAGTCCAACATGTATGAACATAAAATATACTTAAAAAAATATTATCTGATTTATAAATGGGGTGGCAACAGGGGTGGCAAGACTGGGTCCCAGGGGTGGCAGTTGCCACCCTTTGCCACCATGTAGATCCGCGCATGGCTGCGTGTTCATTTGACACTAACGTCACAGTATTTTAAGCTAGGCTACTCTCCATTCCTGAAGGGAGGCCATTTGGACAACATAATGTACAATAGAACAGCGAATCTGTGTTTCAATCTGAATTTAATAATGCAAAGTTCCCCCGTAAATCGCTAAAATAAGGCTAAAAGCGATACAAATGCGGTTGAGGCTACTTACAGGAAAGGGTGCGTCCGGATGTTTTAACAAGTGCCATACTGTCGTTACGAACTAACCCCATACATTTATATGGAGGATTCTTTGAGTGCTGTGTCTCCTCATTAGAAAATATATCCTACTAACGTGCCAATGTGAAGTTGGCATTAAACATTACATGCTCAGAATCATGCTGTAGGCTAGGTCTACTGTGATGGGAAAATTTGAGGATGCGCGTGCCTCTAGAAGTTGCCCAAAAAAGTTTAATTTGGGTTTCACCACTTTCGTGGACGACCAAAATGACTATTTTCTGGAAAACAAATGGGTTGTAATGAAAAAATCGTATCGTATCATATCATTCATTCCTCCAAAATACATTTCATTACGAAAACGCACAGTAGCCTAACGTTTGAGCCTTCCACTTTTACTGCACAAAATAAGCCTACTGGCGCAAGTGTCTGACAACATGGAAGGATCTTCTGTAGTCCGTACAGATAGTCATGTTTCTCTTTACCTCAATAACCTTAAACAATCAGTAGAAAGTTATTATTTTACCGTGTCCGAGCCTTTGTTGAAGTTCAGTTTCACTTTCCGTCTCTGTAGGCAGCAGTTTCTTAGTCTGTTTTTTAAGTTGTTTTTATTTTTGGTTTGTTAAGCAAACAACGTAGGCTAACCTAATAAGGAGATACCATTACGCAATAAATGAAGTCATTGGAGTTAGTGTTGTTTATAGGCTAATATGTAAGGAACAGTAGGCCTAGCCTACCAATTGTGTATTAGTAAGCTAACCTAACTTTAAATCAAATTCTAATTTCGTTTACTGTTAGAAAATAGACATGTTCTTACCTTCAAGAAAAACACTGCTGTTTTTTTTCTTCAGGTATACTTTTGGTAAAGTTAAAGTTAGATATTGCACTTATCACCTAGATTGGCTCTTTGTGCAGCTTCTCTTGAGAGTGGCCTTGCTCAACAGGAGAACCACAAAGGAAGATAAAACATTGGCCTACAACTTGTGCAACACATCATCCTCTTCATAAAGAACCGTACATGTGATTCAAGACACTGCACTTATACGTTAGAATTCAAGTTTTACTTATAAATTCCTCATATCTAACATCACAGAACACACATAATGATTTAGAGTGGATGTTAGAGAATAATATGTAGGACAGGGGTGGGCAAACTGCGGCCCGCGGGCCGGATCCGGCCCGCCAAGCACTTTCATCCGGCCCGCCGAGCATTTCATTTAGTTATCAGGCTGCTCGCTATTTTTTTCCTGCGATAGAGACGACGTTGGTTAGCTTTATGCCTACTGCAAACTACTTTTCACAATGTCAATGTCAAAACTACTTTTCACAATGTCAATGTCAAAACATCATGTTAAATAGTTTAACATGATGTTATCTCTAAGTTAACTCTTAGTTATCTCCTTTGCGGCAGATCTAACGTGAACATTATGCATTCCATTTAATTGGGAACGCGTCTGCACTCACGAGAGGGAGAGAGAGCCGCAGGTTCCAGCTGGCTTGTGATTGTTGATAATTGATATCTCCTTCTTATAAGAAAGGTTTAAAAGGAAATCATGAAGGCAACAGTAGTTCCCACTACTGACCATTTAAAAACTGTGAGAGGGCCCAGCCGTAGGTACAGCACTAGCCAAAGCGGAGCAGGCAGAAGATCATTGAGAAATAAACGTGAATTAAAGCGACTGTCTTAAAGCGACATCTTAAAGTGCACAATAAAAATCTTAAAGTGCACAATTTATACATTTGTTAAACAGCATAAAATTAACAGTATTTTTAAAACAAATTAGCAGTACTTTAAAACAAATACTTTTCATACTAAATTATAGGCTATAAAAAAAAAGTATTTTTTTATGCGTGTGTCGTGGCCAATGTGGCCCTTGAGCCAAAAAGTTTGCCCACCCCTGATGTAGGATCATTGAAATATGAGACATAGGTAATTACATGACACAAAGGTATATTTTCTGACCCTACAGAGGGGAGTTTAATCAAAGGTTTTTGGTGTCAGTATATTTTACTGTAACATTGCCACCAATAGGGGTACCAGTATACTTTTACTGTAACACTTGGGGTAACACTAACAGCCAGTGGAATGAGAGAGATCACAGGAAATGAAACGCGCACTTCCTCCTCACCATTTGTGTGGTCATAGACAGGATGTTGCATCAGTGTCAGTCAAAGAAGGGAATTCAACTTCAGGCCTGCCTTAAAGGCACAGACAGTACAGATACAGTACAGTGGTACAGTATAGGATTTTAATTAAATGTAAAATAATAATAATAAATTAAAAACATCTAATGTGTAATGTAGTTGTTAGTCTCCGGGAGTACACACACACACACACGCACACGCACACACACACACACACACACACGTGTGCCTGTGATCAGTGTCTGTGTTTGTAAAACACTGTCCCCTGTCGGTTGCCATCTGGAGGAGTACAGAGTTATGGTTTAACATGAGCTGGAGTTTCATCTAGGGCTTCGGCCACGAGCACTGGGTGGATTCCTAAAATGCTACAACAGGAAGTACGTAATCAATATACAGCTTTGAAAGTTTGAAAAAACATGACAATGACATAATTTGTGAAAGCGATGTCAATCCATCCAACTTGTCCACCTGTTTATGTGGAGGACTTACATCAAGAGTGTCATATTCAGGTGTTCTTGTCCTGGGATTCAGAGCTGTGTACGTGTCATCAGGAGGGTCCACATCAGGGCTCTGTGCTCCTGAGTCTCTCGCTGCTGCATTTCCCCTGTAAAAATAAACAAATCATGGAAGTTACTAAATGGCAAACGTCTGTAGTGTATCTGAGATAAGACTAAGATACAGTCATATACCTACATAAGTAGTTAGTCTGCATGAGACACTGACAAATTATGTTTTTTTTCTTCATTTATTATTTAAATTCATGAAAGACTTATGTAAAGTTCCTGTTCCTCTGGAGGGGCAGCCGTGGCCTACTGGTTAGCACTTCGGACCTGTAACCGGAGGGATGCCGGTTCGAACCCCGAGTAGGCACGGCTGAAGTTGGTGAAGTGTCCTTGAGCAACCCCTCACTGCTCCTCGAAGCGTTGATGCAGGCAGCTCACTGCGCCGGGATTAGTGTGTGCTTCACCTCACTGTGTGTACACTGTGTGCTATGTGTGTTTCACTAATTCACGGATTGAGATAAATGCAGAGACCAAATTTCCCTCACGGGATCAAAAGAGTATATATACTTATATATATGTATATATATATATATCCTCTGGAGCCATGCTTCCGTTATGCAACTAAAAGATTTCACAAGCTATAAAATGCTGCAGTTGGTACTCACTTCTTCCTCATGATGAAAACAACAACAGCAACTAGGGCAGCAGCATCCAGAACTGCAAGAACACATCCAACTGTGGCAATCAGTGTAGGTCCAGTATGATCTAGTACACATAGAAAGACAGACACACAGGCATGCACACACGTGTGAACACACACACACACACACACACACACACACATTTATGTTAAGTGATGCTTTAGACTGAAACACCTATACTTTATACTATAGCCTATTCAAAGTCCATTAATTTAGGTTCTATTTACAATGGATAGACACATACATTTTCAATAAAACAACCCTATAAAACAGAAAAGATAACAGACAAGCTTATTACTACATTAGACGTTGTGAGCAGAAATCACACCTGGATGGATGAATTCTGACCAAGACTTGAAGATATAGACAAGAGTGGAAAGTGGGAGGAAAATGTTAGTGGAATATCATCGGCGCCGAAATGAAAACGGACTGGTAACGCAGCTGACATGTCACGGGGAAACCCGTGCCTGTGTTTATCTGTCTGTGTCTGTGTCTGTGTGGTGGTGGCTGCGAGATTGGGAGGTGGGTGTGTCGTGTGACGTAAGAACTTACCTGGAGTCTGTTGTATGATCATTGGGATGCATTGAGGTAATTAGTCCACGCAGGTGTGGTGATTTAGGGGTGATGGGCCAAGTAGCATTTGAGTAGTCATGAGTCACTGGTGTGGGGTGTAGTGAGTGAGAGGGTGTCTGCACGTTCTGTGAACACTGTGGATGAGAGCTACAGTAGGCACAGCGCATAGTGGAGCCAGTTTTGGGTTGGTGACGACTAAAGTTTTGGACGCTTGACCCGAAGGGACGTTGCTGTGATCGAACCATTGGAAAGCAGTGACAACGCCTGTTCATTCACTGCAGGGGTGCGGCTTACAGTCGCCCTCTGCCAAGTTAAGTGCTATTGACTTCGTCATAATTGTTATAGGAGTGCAGCTTGCCCTTGCGAGGTTGTTGCCTGCTGATCGTGCTTCTACTATACTCTAGCGAAGGAGTGTCGTCCTGGTATCCTGTCCTGTCCAACGTGAGCCGGCCGCCGCTACGAACCAGCCTGCTGTGGAAATACTAACACGCCTGACTATTCACCTCGGGGGTGCGGTTTACATAAGCCGCCCTCTGCCAAGTTAAGTGCCGCTTTATCATAACCTTCCGACTCAAGTTTTTATACTTCATGTTTCATTCACACACACACACTAACATATTTATTTAGGAATTACATACATACACTGTGTAACTTATATGAACTTAGCTATTCCGTTTTCTGCTTTTGATTAAGTTGTCTGAGAGTTTCAGCTGTTACAAATGATGATGTGATGACAGCTTCTTTGAAGTCAGGTAAAGCACCATTGTCACTTACTGACCTATTGGTATTGCTAGTTGTAGGCTAAATAATGAAATCTGTATAGCCTAAGGTTGGACAATATGGCCCACAGCAGATACAGTATGGTTCTAGTTTGTTGGGTGTATTGTTTTAATAATAACATTTGTTTACGATTAGAAATGGTTAACTGGTGTCCACTGTTGAGACCAAACCTACACCTCTGAAACCCCATAGATGGATTTCCACAGTACAACTGGGCAGTATTTTTGGAGATCCCATTCAGGGGGTTCCCATACCTAAAGAGTGTCTCCAATCTTCAGAAAAGGCACAGTCTCCTGGTGCCCCTGGAGGTCCCTTTTGCCCAGGCTCACCAGAAGGGCCAGGAATCCCAGGAGGTCCTCTTTCTCCAGGTTTTCCAGGAGACCCAGTTGGTCCTCTATTTCCAGGAATCCCTGGACGGCCAGGGAGACCACAAAGTCTATCTGACGTTTGAGACACACACATTCACACACACACATATATGTCTATAAATACATACGCACAAATGCACGTGCACACACTCACACAAACAGAGAGAGATATGTTTAAACAGGTAAGTAATTTTGATATTGTACCATCCAATTCATTCCCACTATCTGTTCAGGCTGTGGACTATGGTCCGGGACAGAGCACCAGTTAGCAAGCAATCTTTTTTTATCTATGTCAGATTGGCTGGTGTTGTTTACAGTGGTTTTGCATGTAATTTACAGTAGGTAGAGCACTCAATGAATCCTCCATAGAAATGTATAGGGTATGTATGTAAATGTATGTAACACCAGTATGGCCATTGTCTACACATAATGCGTTACCAAGATGGCTGTGGAGTGGTAAGACTTGCGTAAAGGACTTGATGAATGCAATCTCTGCAATGCCTTCACAGACCGCCAGGGGCTGCGGACCACTTACTGAAAACCCTGATATCTCCATTTTTAAAGAATTTTCAGAATAAATGTTAATAGTTTATAACAATTCTACAGTTGTTTCATTGAAATGGAAGATATCTAGTTTTGGAACTAAACTTCTATTTTGTTTATTAGAATAAGTACATAGGGCTGGATGTACAGAGAAAGCGCTACACGGCCATGGCACCCTTGACAGGGACAACAAAGAAGCGATCATCCTCAGCTGCACACTGAATTACAGGCTCAGTCCCTGCCCTGTCATGCTTGATCATCCTTAAGCACACTATGTTGATATTTGATTTAGTTTATATAGTATATTAGTATTTACTGTAGTATTTTAGTATCATGTTTATCTTCTACTGTCTCTATTGTACAGTGGTGGTGTTTTTCTATATGTATATTACTTTTTCTGCTGTGTATGTGATGTCTATCTATCTATCTATCTATCTATCTATCTATCTAATACTGAGTTTTTCTATGTGCAGAAAGCAAACGCTGTGCTTTACTAAGCTGTCACTTCATTACGTAAACAGCACTCATCACTTGTCTGTCCCTGCCCCCTCTACAATGCTAATTGCACAGGCTGAACCACAAGCGCAGTTGAATAGAGTTAACCAATTGCGACATTAAAAAGAATCAAAGTTTAGCGTCGTTCATACATGATAATAAGATGTCAACGAACAGCGACATACAGAGTAGGCCTAGTAGTTCTACTAATCCACTTACAAATACTTGAACTATTTACTGCACGTAGACTAGGGGCTATGACTTAATACCCCAGTCAAGCAGATTGGGAAGTGTAGGCCTATATTGTGAACGTGAACATATGGTATTAGAAAGGCAAACAAAAGGTTACTTTTGACATAGTACAATGAAGAAAACCGATGTTCTGAATACTGATTCAGCTGCCTCTAAAAGTTTCTCTAATTGACGCATTTAACCGCAATGTGGATTACACCTGCTTTTAACAGGCACAAGTTTTTCACCACAAGATAAGACGTGCGCTGTTTTCATACATATGGCTGAATACCTAATCAATTGCTAGTAGCACTTCTCCTCCCCTGTGTTTGCTCGATACTCCCACTTTCCCCTGACCCTCCTATGGATGTATGACACGGAAAAGCACAAATACCCATTCTCAGCTCCAGCAACAGGCAGCCTGCGTTTTTTCCTCAGTGCGGCCTGTTTGTGCTAACCTGCCTCCGCCTGATGGATTGCTTTGCTCGACATATATATGGAAACTTTCCATTGGAGAACTTTTGGGAAGGGGCAAAAATACTGGTTAGCTGATTGGATAAATCATCTGTCTATCACCACCTACGCTGATTGGCGGTTCAAAACCAACGCTGATCAGCGGTTCGTTTGGCAAACAGCTCCTGATCTGCGAGTGGAAAAACGGAGCTTGCGAGATCAGGATGGTCTCATGAGGCTATGTTTGTCTAGCCTGGCTAGCGCCACCACTTCTCAATGAGACGTGGTCTGGGAACCAAACGTTCATTTTCTCGTATTTGAAAAAAATGCCCAGATCCGTTAATTGGGTGCCACGGATGTCTATCAAATGCGTCTGTGCATAGCTCATCATCGTCTTGCTTTCCCCCCTGTTCTGTGATTGGTTCCCTATCTCAGGCGAAAATTTGCTCCATGGTCTCCAGGCTGCCTTAGCAGCGTGAATCAAATCGCGCGCAAGGCAGCATGGGAACACCCAGGCTAATGTTTGTCCATACCTTGCCATGTTTTTATGTGCATGTTGTGAATCAAATGTGCCTGAAGTGGGCACAATAACTTTAGTACATCTGGCCCAGTGCTTAGCGCTCTTAATTGACTGAAGTCTGATTGCTTCTTGCTATGAAAATACAAATGTAGAAGAGAGTTACCTACCAACATCCAAACTTTTATCAGAGAAGGTGCACAATCCTGGACGCCCAGGTTCCCCAGGAAAACCATGGGGTCCAGCAGGTCCAGGAGGTCCAGGAGGACCAAGTGGTCCAGGAGGGCCAGGTAGTCCAGGATTTGAAGATCCACCAGACACTTAAATCACACACACACACACAATTTAGGGCTGATTATTAAAAAAAAAAATGTCATGGTTTCTTTTTCATTTCATAAAAAAAATATATATATATTATACAAACGCTATGATCGAACATGATAAGCTGAATTTGCCAGTGTATTGTATTTAATTAGCTTGGAAACCAGCCCGAATTTGTATCGCCTACAAAATTTGACGACCGGACAAATGGTCTGGAATCGCTCCATTGAGAATTCTCTGGACACGTCAGTACAGTTTGCCGGATATGATGTCAGACAAGGCTGCCCAAAGGTCAAACCCTGCCCTCTTTTTCTTCCTTATACTGCTGTAGACTGACAAGGACTTTGACAGTGACATTACAGTATATCAAGAAAGGTATAGGTACCTTCCAATACTATTGGACACAACGTATAAGCCCTGTTAAGATGTGTTCATGTGGGCTTTATATGATGATGAACAGTACAACATGTCAGTCATCAATGCCACCTGATCGTTTTTGAGTTGACTTTATTCATAACAAGATCGCTGCTGCTGGAGAAGCAAAATGAAAAGCAGACAACAGTGATAAAGGTATTTGACATACTCAAATTTTGTGGGTAGGGTACATTCTGGCTGGCTTTCAGGCTGGTTTGAAACAGGCCCTGTTATTCTGATAAGGATCTTTGAAACAAAAAGCTGCTTAAGAAAGTAAGCTCCATCTTGTCCGACTGTTCTCATCCTCTGCAACAACAGTTTCAGTTTCTACCATCAGGTTCACTGCTCAGACTCACTTGCTAAAACTAATACAAACACTCCTTTGTTCCTTCTGCTGTCTCTCTTCTAAACGCCAGGAGGAAAAGGTAGTTTACCCATTATTGATCAGGATGTGCATTAACGGTATGTTATTTATTATGACCACCGAGCAGCGAAGCTTTTTTTTTTTTTCTTTTTTCTTTTTCGCATGTCCAAATTTCCGTAAAAGAAACCCATTCCATATGCACACATGTGCATAAACAGATACACACGCACACACATACATTCACAGTAATCCTACGTATCACACATACTCACACAGTAGACATATATACGCATGCATGCACATACACACACAGGCACATAAACAGGCAAACACACATGCACATGCACGCACACACACCCACCCACACACACATAAACATAAACATGTACACGCACACATGCACACAATTCAAGAATTTCTCAGAATTATGAACAGGCAAGATGGGGGTGGGGTTTTATAAAATGTATATTACATGTGAAATCTATGAACTAATCATGTTTTGGTACTTGTTGTCTAGCAGATACCATTGAGAATTGAGTGTGCATAATGCAATACAGTGAGACAGTTAGAATCATATATGCCTTTCAGCGTGACTTATTTTTGTGGTAAACATGGACTTGGCGGCGGTCATATTTTGTACCGTTCTGCGGTACATCTAGTTATATGTATTTGTGTATTTTTGTAATTCTGTGTGCTCCTACTGCTGTGAAAACAATTTGCCCCACTGGGGGATAAATGCATTGATTGATTGATAAACTAATAGCCTGTCAACACTGTTTGGAATCAAGGAAGATAAAAATTTAAAGATAATACATTTCTTACCTGTGGAATACATTACAAGCAGAAATAAAACGATTACAGCTGCTTTTTGGTTTGCATGGACCTGGACCATCTTGAATGCTAAACAACAAGGGTCGCTTTTTAAAACCAAAGATTAAGATCATTGTGCACTTAAAAGCTGCATTGGAGCTTTCTGTTGTAAGACAAAATAATAACAATACAGCATTATGCTGATGCCATTGGCAACTGGAAACAACAAAACAACAAAAAGGTACTAACATAGACAGAACGGGTTATCAATGGTTCCTACAGGCTCAATAATAAGTAGCCTCAATCTACAAGTATGAGGAACATTCAAGAAAATGCTCAAAATGATTAAGGACGGATCAAAATGAACTGAATATCCATTTTGTAAACCTTGTCCTGAACATCTGTTGTGAACATCACATTCTATTTTTCACTGAAAAAAAAATCACCTCTTCACCACAATCACATCTTCTGGCTGTGATTAGGTTTTAAAAACATGAGTAGTAAAAGTGGCCCACTTTGTCATATTGACTGAATTACTGGGGATATTCTAAAACCGAAACAATAGATGTAATGTACCGTAATGTAATTTACGTATGGCCGTACTTACCACTGTGAAATCCAAGGATCAAAGAAGTTGTAAAACGAATGAGGACTGAAAGATTGTGTCGATCCAGCTTGTCATTTCCTTCCCCTTTTCCTTTGCTAGCTTGAGGTTTGCGGTTATATGATGAAATTACTGCAATTTCAGCACATATGTTTGGTCAAGATGCTCTTCCCTCCTGTGAACGTCCTCAACATAAACTGAACTCGGCTATTTGGTAATCAGAGAGGACTTGAGAAAACACACCAGAGATCTCACAATACACTTAACAAAATAATGTGGTAACTTTTGGGGACATCTGTTGTTGCACAAGGAGGGAATGCAAAAGCAAAATATAAGACACAACCCATCTCCCAAATTGTACTTATTATAACACGCATATATGTAGTCTGAAAATAGCTTGATTAGTGTGAAAGAGCTTGAGATTTATCAAAGTTCTTGCACAGGCTCATTGAAGGGCATAAGCAAGTGATGGCACCAAGATGTCCATGGAACCCTGTCATCATTTGCCTCAGTTGTGAACTTGTGTGAGTTGTGAGTTGTGAACTCACATAAATTCTACATAAAAAATATAAAATATTATAGGCTATATGTGGCCTGATGAAAATGGACAGCTAAGAGATACTGACCAGGCTATCAAAGTGGAAGATCTGTTCTAGTGAAATCCTTGTAAAAGATGGATAGACAGCCAAAAGACAGATAGACAGGCTGGAAAATACGTTGGATATGTTGAAGTACGTTCTATGACTCTATGGGCGTCATTTTAATAAACTCAGGTGTCGTCACAGACGCTGGCTACCGTGGGAATCCTTTGGCGCTGATCCTAAAATAATATAATAATAATAATAATATTTATTTATATAGCACTTTTCAAGCATTGAGCACAAAGTGCTTACAGACAAACATGAAGAGCATTTTTCTATGCACAAAGTGCAACAAAAGTGCTTCACACACAAGATCCAAACAAACAAATAACAAAAATTCCTAACGGAGCGGCGTAATCGCCAGCGTACCCGTCACACGTGAAACATACAGCATGTGAAACATTCAAGACGGATAACAAACAAACAAACAAAAACAAATAATACAATAAATAATGAAGACATTTCAAAAAGAAAACTCATGTTAACTTAGTCCAGTTGGTTGCATCTAGTTAACCGGCTGAATAGTCCAAGGGCAATGATGAAGGCACACCGCTGTGTCCAACCCGGAGAATTTAACGTTTTCCTGGCAGTCTGGAGAGCACTGGAAGCAATGAACAGTCTGAAGTCGTAGGTGATCCTACAGATCAGCAACTCGGTGAACATTGACAGCGACCGTTTGTTGTTCAGTGAGATCGCTGTCGTCAGAGTTCTTCAAACTTCCTTCTAACGTTAACGTTAGCCTACTCAATCCAGACTCCAGGCAGCAGAACATGGCAGCTCGCAGGTCAATCCAGTGGTCGCGGCAGCGGAGAAATCTCTTTCCGAAGCGCAGCGCCGTTCACGGATGGAGTACACCAGAGGCCCAGGACAAAAGCCAACGCCAACATTAGCCATGGCTAGGTCCTCAGCCCAATGGACTTTAACGTTAAGTTAACTGAACGTCACAGCATCAACAGACTTGTCAGCAAATAAAGGACTAAGAATAACACAAAAACTACCCAAAAATAACGCAAATAAAGAGAGAATACATTTAACTAGACAAAAAAAAAAAAAAAAAAAAAACAGAACATTACATAAAATTACGAACATTACATAAAAACAAACAAAAACATGATGCCAGACGGAGCGGCGTGTCTCGCCCTATCGTAAAATGTTATTAATATTTGTTCTGTAAAGTTGTAGGCTATGTTGAAATTACGAGAAACCCAATAGACCACACCATGTCTAGACCAATATATTGTATAAAGACAATGTCGAATTATTTCCGAGGGTAGCCTAGGCCTAAATTAGGCTAGGGCACTATCTGTCCATCATCCACCAAAACGAAGTTCAATAGGCCTATGTTGGGGATAGCGTTACTGTAATTTCGTTACTTTATTGGGAAACGAAGTAGTCTAAAGGTAAATTTAAATTTCAGTATTCTTTTTTTTTTCCTTTTTCGCATGTCCACATTTCCGTCAAGGATTCCCGGGACACTATAAGACCGGGGTACACGAAACTTGGTTAGCATGTAACCCCACATGGATAGCATGGAACCTCCTTTTTTCGTTTTGATCTGTAGCCCCCCCCGCTGGACTGGACCCCCCGAAAGGAGTGTAGGGCAGACACAGTTTTCTGTGAATATTTCGAGAACCGTAGGGTTTAGGAGGACCATTTTTGTTTTGTATGTTGATCTCAAAGGGCCATTCCATAACCACTCATTTCATGTATAGCGCCACCTAGTTAAACACAAAAAAGTAAAAATGAGGTGTTGTAATCGCAGATATCTGTGACCTAACATAGTCAAAACTGCACGAAATTGGAAGTGTAGGATCATTATGACACCCTCCGAATGCATGCCAAGTTTCGTGGACTTTCGTTCATGGGGGGCCTTACAATAAAATAATTGATGTGTACATTTAGTGACCGTACACCAACAAGGATTCCCGGGACACTGAAAGACCGGGGTACACGAAACTTGGTGGGCATGTAACCCCACATGGATAGCATGGAACCATCGTTTTTCGTTTTGATCTGTAGCCCCCCCGCTGGACTGGACCCCCCGAAAGGAGGGTAGGGCAGACACAGTTATCTGTGAATATCTTGAGAACTGTAGGGCCTAGGATGACCAATTTTTTGCGTATGTTTGCCTCCAGGGGTCATGTAAACCCATTCCATATGCACACATGTGCATAAACAGATACACACGCACACACATACATTCACAGTAATCCTACGTATGACACATACTCACACAGTAGACATATATACGCATGTATGCACATGCACACACACAGGCACATAAACAGGCAAACACACATGCACATGCACGCACACACACCCACCCACACACCCACACACACATAAACATAAACATGTACACGCACACATGCACACAATTCAAGAATTTCTCAGAATTATGAACAGGCAAGATGGGGGTGGGTTGTATAAAATGTATATTACATGTGAAATCAATGAACTAATCATGTTTTGGTACTTGTTGTCTAGCAGATACCATTGAGAATTGAGTGTGCATAATGCAATACAGTGAGACAGTTAGAATCATATATGCCTTTCAGCGTGATATGCCTTATTTTTGTGGAAAACGTGCTGGACTGAGCGGCGGTCATATTTTGTACCGCTCTGTGGTACATCTAGTTAAAATATGGATTAGCCCTAATGTAGGCTACATTATTTCATAGAGATGTGCGTAGTATGGACCCTTTCAAGAGAGTTCCATTATCAGCATCATAGTTGGCCCCACAAGACTTCCTTTTTAACATTCCATATGTTATCTTAATGTAGAGGAAGTGGATTGGGGCCCAAATAGAACGTTCAAGCATTGTTTTTGTTTTTATTGATGAAAGGGTCTATAGCCTACAGCACGCATTCTCTCTCTGCACCTCTCTCCCTCAAACGGGTTCAGCCTGCATCTCCTAAGAGGTACAAACTTTTGACAAAACCTAAGCAAATCAAAACGGTGGCTTGTGCAATAACTGTTCATGCAGACTTCAACTGGCGCGGTAGCCTACACAACTTTGTTCAAAATTGATACAAGTTGACTTTGCAAAGTTAGTATTATAGCCTATTTATTCAAACGGCTAAGGAATTAACTGTAGCTTAATTTGTGGAGGTCGAAGAGAAAGCACCTGTTTGACATAGGCCAACGGTAGCCACGGACGGGCATAGGCCCGTGTACTTGTCAGTCTTGCCCGTCCGATTAGAGGGCTTTCCTTCGTTTACACTCACCATCTTAAAAAGACGCGCAAATAAACACTGCGCTGAAAGCTCGAGAATCAGTCAAATCGCGAACAGCCACACAACGTGAGTTTTACAACGCGTTTAATTGTCAGGTGTGATGAAATGCGTTCATATTCCACTTCTTACGTCATAAACGTTGCATGCCTATGGAAAGGTTTTGTGGTAGGATTGTCCAATGGTCAAGCTGTTGCTTTAATTTGTGTTTTAATTTATGCGACACACCGATGCTCATTAGTTTTGCGCAAGTTTAAAACGTTTAGCCGACTGCGTAATTTGTCATTTTCGTTCTATAAGTTCCACTTTTCATGTCATGAATGTATGAATGAATGTAACATGCCTATGATAAGGCTTTGCAGTTGTAAAATATGGTCTATTGTCTCAATTGTGATCAAGGGCGTAGGTTTGGTCTCAGCTTTGGTAGGGACACATCCACAACTCCTGTTGTCACAATACCAACATTATTGTTTCAATACCAATAGCAAGTGAAGAATCTCGATTTCGATACTATTGCGATTTTTTAAAATTTGATTTGGTTGGTGTGATTTGTGAGATCATTCACATCAGTGGCAATCAGAATTTGATTGACCCTCCACACACACACACACACACACACATAGAAAGTGATGGTTGTCATAGGTTTCTTTTTCATATTTTGGAATTCATATAAACTATACATTTATATTGATAATTATTTATAGTAATTTATGATCTACATGATTACTAATAGCTAAACATAATTTAGTAATTTGATTACATCATGATATTAAAATTATTAGGCTACACTTGTCTATATCATCACATTTGGTGTGTAAATCTAATTGAGTGCCTGTCACTTTAAGAGGAACGTGAATGCTGAAAAATAGTTTCGCAAGTGCAAGGATATGTGGATTCAATTCAGCATGTTTGCTATGTCATTAGATAAAATAAATGTAAAAAAAAAACTAACAAGATTACAGAAGCTAGGCCTACTGTAGGCCTACTGTAGCGTGTATGTCAGATAACCCTCCCCCTCCCCCCCTCTGTTTTTCAGCAAATCATATGACGACGTTCCTTGTACTGTTGTGCTGGCTGTCGGAATGATCAGCAGCACAAATAAGTTCGCTAAAATATTGGTGGGGACAATTTTGTCATCTTAAAATATTGATTAGGACTAGTCCTTAGCGTCCCACCCTAAATCTACGCCCATGATTGTGATTCATGTGACGCGCGCACCGATGCTGGGTTCATGCACTTGGTCAGCCTAGAACAGGAACATTTTGGAGAGGGAATGAGAGAATGAACGCACGCAAAAAAACACTTTTTAATTAAACGTAAATAACAGGACTATAGCTAATTTATAACTCAAGAAAATTGTTTTCAATTAACATATCATTGCACAAATTAAGTTCAACGGTTAGATTTATCTGGACGTGTTTTAAGTTGGCTGCAGGCTGTAAATAGGCTAATGATTTTTGAAAACAAACTTCTGTGGTCATATGCATTTTACATAGGCAAGCAGGACAATTTGGGAGTTTTTGACTGCATGGAAACGATACAAATTAGTGTCAAGCACGGTTGTGTTTAGCCTAGGCCTACCATTTGCACTTATTTAAGTTATGAACATCAGACGCTTGAGTGAAATCTCGACCTTATTAGTGATTGATAGCCTATCTTATGCGCTGTACAGGCCGTGAACAAAGGGTTAACTTATAGCCTACAGGTAGAAAAAAGAAAAATGGTGATAATATAACGTTAGCTAAGTTAGTTTGCCTGCTAGCTAGCTTATCAGTATGCTATAAAGTCTCTCAATGGGAATTTATGTGATCTATTTACCAGTGCAATAGCTACTTCTGTCTAAATTATAGGCTATTTACCTCTCCTTATTCAGTGTAAACTTGGAAAAAGATCAATCGGGCCTTTCACACTGTCAGTTCTTGCAGTTCATTACCAAGTAAAAAAAAAAAAAACAGCTGGCAACGTTAAAAACAGCTGTTCAGGTGGGCTCATAGAATTGGAACTGTATATGAAATTTTGCGCTGAGCTTATTAAAATGGCGCCCTGTCAGGCTCAGAGCGTACTTCATGCGCATGACGTAACTGATCTATCTTGCTCCGCTCTAGAATCTTTGCTACTACTGTATCTCTATCCTTACGAGCCAGGGCCCAGTTCCCTGAAAGCATCTTAAGCCTAAGAGCGTCGTAAAGTCCCTCTTACGAACGTCTTAAGATTTGCCGACTGTTTCCCGAAACCATCGTAGCTTAAGAGCGTCGTGAAAACACTCGTAGATCTACGAGTGCTCCAGAGTAGGCCTACTCGTTACCGGCTAAGAGCGTCTTAACAGTACTTCTCACTGAGCTCACCAACAGGACATACAGAGGAATTACAACTTACAATACATAATCCAATTTATGTTCCCATTCTTTATTGTGTTTACCTGTGATGAATCAGATTTTAGCGTGCAAAATAGCCTACATTTAATGGTCATAATAATGTGATGAAAAGCGGACAAAAATGCAATCAAGTTATGAAATCTAAGCCTACACATGTCCTCTCTTTCTTACTCGACTTCTTTCTTATCTTCAAACGTGTTCTTAAGTGACACCACGAAAAATTATCGTAAGAGGGACTTTACGACACTCTTAGGCTTAAGATGCTTTCGAGGAACTGGGCCCAGACCCACATCAAGATGTAGGGTCTGGGAACTTACGATTGGCAGCGCTCAATCCGATAGGCGGGATGAACGCTTGTTTTTCAAATTTCCTCTGCAAGCA
The DNA here is from genome assembly GCF_018492685.1 of Alosa sapidissima. Lineage (NCBI taxonomy): Eukaryota > Metazoa > Chordata > Actinopteri > Clupeiformes > Clupeidae > Alosa > Alosa sapidissima. The sequence continues at coordinate 16,400,189 of NC_055965.1, read as the reverse complement.
ATAGGATAGCACTACAACTCATGAGTCCCATTAATTTTCCCACCAGCATAGCTAGTTGGCTAGTTGATCAAACTTTTGCCAATTTAAAAATGCTTAACTTGAGTGATTAAAAGACTGCTGTTCGCCAGCGGCAGCATCCATCTTCTTTGTTTTCAAGTAGCAGGAAATTCATGCGTAACCATCGCCTACTCTACATGATGTGATTGGCCTGATAGAATTTCATTTTCCAGCTCGCAAGCCAATGGAGAGACTACCCTGGCTGCAAATTACATTTGCTGACGTGAGGGTGCGTCTAGATTTCTAGGCTAGGACTCATACTCATACTGAGCACATGGACATGGTCCCTGGGTGCCTTCTATTAGCTGCCTACCTGAGTGTCACTGCTTGGATGGGGAAAAACAATACCTTTGCCATACGACTATTAGTTACATTTACATTACATTAGGTTGACGCATTTTTAACCAAAGCGACTAACAACATGGTTAACAGTTTTTAAAGCAATTCTCTCAACAATTATAGGACAATTTAAAAAAAGCTCTAGTGCAATAAGAATAAGTGCATCAGTGAGTGCTGTTTTTTAAACAATCGAGTGTCAGTTCTAGTCAGGTGGTAAGTGCTAGGATCAGCAAGACTAGTTATTACTACTAACTAGTTACTAACCCCTAACCCTAAATAAGTGAGAGAGCAGTTGTGTTAGGATGGAATTAATATAGTGATATGTCAATTAAATATAATTTGTGTTACAACCTGGTACATTAATAAAGTCAAACAGCACCATAGACCACCATCTACAGTTCTACATTTCTGCCTTGACATTAAATAATTATAACTTGTGCAGCATTGCACTGTCTCTCCCTACAAGCTTTAAACTTGGCTTGACTCATTCCCATAGATAGGGGTACTGATTGATTTTAGGTTTTGGGATACTATGTTATGTTTCCAAGCTGATATTCACTTTGAAAACTGGTTCTCTTTAGGTGAAGATTGTTTTTTCCATGTTCTAGTTCTGTTGTCTTTTACACTGTAAAATACATGTTCATTCTGACACTTCAATAGACATCCCATGTTGGCTTTCATTTGATACCATTTCTATGTATATGGTCTTTGTGGCTGTGGAGATATTCAACATTTATTGTTGGCATGTCGTGTTGAGCAGGAAACCAACAAATTGGCCTGACATTGCTTTAAGTCATACACACACACACACACACACACACACACACACACACACACACACAAAATCACCTTGACAACCACCCTAATGATCATGCTTGTACATAAATTGGATTATATTGCACATTTGCCCAAAATTACAGTAGGTAACATGGAAGAAAATGAAAGCACTTGCTTTTACCACTTATAAGAATATAGTGTTAAAATGGACAAAAAAACATTTTCTAAGATGACAACCTGGCTAGAACCCATGTTGAGGGGTTAAATATTAATACTGGATAGGTTGTATGCTTGTACCAAAAAGTGTCCGACAAAGTTTTAATATCAGTTTTGGCCCCCTGACTAAACTAGCCAACTAGCTCCACTGGTGGAAAAATGCATGGGACTCATGAGTTGCAGCGCTATCCTATTGTGTGCAGAGGGAATTTGAAAGGCAACCGATTATCCCGCCCCTCGGACTGAGCACTGCGAAAGGTGAGTCCCCAGACCCTACATGTTGATGTGGGTCTGGCTCGTCAGGCTATCTGAGTCCTGGTCAGGGACACAAAAGAAGAGTTTACTGTTTTGGTAATGAATACCTTCCCAATACAAAGCATGCATGCATGCATCCAAGGGCATAATATAAATCTAATCTACAAAACATGCATGCATGCATCCAAGGGCATAATATAAATCTAATCTACAAAACAGGAAAAACAATATCATGCCAAATAATCTGAAACAATATAGTTGCATATAATGTGGCAAAACTCAATAATAATGATGTGAGTACCTAAGTATTCTTGCACCAAGCTGCACAGGCACATCCACATGCCCCACTACAAAATATTCCACTTTTTTCACCTGAGTTGGTGGTAAAGTATTTACATTGGCTTTCACTTTCCAAAACAGGGCACAGCGAACATCATGGATTGAAGTGCTGGTCGTTTTGGGATCATACAGTTTGCAGACAAACTGCTCTGCTGAGGATAGAATAGCTGGACTTGGTACTTCATCCTCACCAAAGTTGTGGAGAAGATGAAGGCACAACGTCATGATGCCACAACCAAAGGGTATGAGAGGCTCATCATTCAATGCAGTGACACAGCCCAGGAATTTGGATGAAAGCAGGAAGAAGATAAACCTGCCAAGAAACCACACTACATTAAAGTGCATGATATTAAAATGTCAAATGAGATTCTGGATGGTCTGTTGGCATTTCATGCCATCACTGGATGTGACACTACCAGTCAGTTCACTGGAATAGGAAAAAGGATTCTGTGGAAAGTGTTCCAGCAGTGCCCTCATCTTCTCCACAACTTTGGTGAGGATTAAGTACCAAGTCCATCTATTCTATCCTCAGCAGAACAGTTTGTCTGCAAACTGTATGATCCAAAAACGACCAGCACTTCAATCCATGATGTTCGTAACATCCTTTAAACCATTGGTTCTCAAAGTGGGGTCCGCAGCACATTGTCAGGGGGTCCCTGACAAAGTTTGCTGCAAAATATGAAATTGTTTTATATGGCGAAAAATGACACAATAGGCCTACATTTGACAAAGAAACAACAATCCTTTAAAAAAATCCTACATGTCAAAGTTTGCTAACATGACTATTGTGGTATTAGCACTCTATGCTTTTAAAATACATAAAACATAAGCATCTAACAGAAAAAAAGACTATACAGCTACATGATTAACTTAAGTTTTATGTGTTGCGATTATGAGGGGTCCTTGGAGAATTTTCCACTCCATGAGGGCCCAAAAGTTTGAGAACCCCTGCTTTAAACCAATGAGAATGACATATGTCATTCCCTTTATATTTAACAGCAAACAGTGCATCGGTATTCAGCGGCACATTTGAAGAAATCTGCTTGCATGCGAGACTGCATGTAACAGGGATTCAACTAAACCTTGTTTTTCTAAAACCTGTTTGTGACTAGCAGAGTACTGTAACAGTACATGCATCTGCACTCGCTTATTATTTGAACACATAGGCAAAGTGAAACTAACTTGACCGTTGTCTCGTGGTCAAAACAGTTCTACAGTTAATTACTTTCACTATTGACTGAGGGGTTACCATCGAAAACATAGCCTGAAAAAAGAAACACTTACCCCAATAATGTTCAAATGACTGAATAAAAATCCTAAGGATATTTATCCTGTAGAGGAGTTGCTGCTTACATCTCATGACAGTGCATCTTCAGCTGTGCTTTATATGTGCCTTTCGCAATAAACCTTAGTCAGTGGTCTAATGATTTTCAGAGGGTGTAAGATAGCAATTTTTAGATAATGCGCCTGACCACAGCTTATGACATTATTTGCCACACCCCTGGGCACAACCTTTAATAAAAGTGTAGCGCAAGGCGAAAAATTCCTCACTTTATATCCTGACTATTGAGTGCAAGATAAGAATAGGCCTTGTGTCACGCTTTGCACCACCTTGCGCCAGGTGCACGATATGGCTCGTTGTGGTTGAAGTAATACAGTTGGCAAACAAAATAACAAGTGGAATTTAAGAGAAAGTATCACCTTTAATGTCTTTCATTTTGCCATAGTCTCACAATCTGAAAAAGAAAAATCACATTGATGCTAACAGAAGGCAAGGCAAGGTAAATTTATTTGTATAGCACATTTCTTACACGGTGGCAATGCAATGTGCTTCACACAAAAACAATGATAACAAATGAAAAATAAAAATATGAGAAAGAGAGAGAGAGATTCCATGACCAATTATGCTTCAGATAGAAACACCCTCTTGATTTCATGTTGGACACACAAACAAACAAGTGGAATTGAAGAGAAAGCAGCACATTTAAAGGAACCATATAATATTGTGGCCAAAACTGGTATTACAATCACTTTCAAATTACTGTAGAGCGGAGTATCCCCTCCCCCCTGACTCGAGGTTGCCAACCCGGATGCCGAAACACTACTGACTTTGTGATTAGTAGATAGGTGGAGGGTGCCACATCAGGCCAAAAGACAACATGACATGACAAAACACAACATTAACATCAGTTTTTAAATGACAAATATCCTGGCCGGACTACTGTTGTCAGTGATATAAGTATTTGAAATGAACATGATTTCTTAATGTCTAGTGACATATCAGGGCCATTTTATGATTAATTGAAATACATTTTTTACATATGGTTCCTTTAATGCCTTTCATTTTGTCATTGTGTCATAGTTAAGTCAAGTTTATGCTAACACAACATTTTGATCTGAGAGAAAGAGACAGAGAGAGAAAGAGAGAGAGATTAGATTGTTAATTACGCCTCAGATAGAGCCACCTTCTTGATTTTCATCCTGATGGACTTTAGAGAGTAATAAGGGCCTTTCCAGAAGGTCCAATTGATTCCGGTACCATACTCCACACTCTCCTTCCCCTTGTACAACCCGTTGGGGTTGGCGTAATATGGGCAGCTATTGAACCAAAAGCCTCCATCATAGTCGTCTGCACAGTTGGAGTTTCTGTTGTCTTGGTCTTTGTCATAGGTTGAGAACTTCCATCCATTCGCATAATATAGACTATCACCTAAAAGACACATTTACAAAACTGTTTTTTTTTTTCATGACAAGACAAACTGAATGGATGTGCAAAGCTACCTAATTGAGCTATGTGATTCATTGAAATGAGTGAAATTGCATAGCCTGCCCCATATTAAAAGACATTTAATAGGAAAAAATGTAGCCTACTTGTCAACCAATGACAATCACACTGCGACATAAAAATAAAGTGCTCAGAAGATATGTCATGTTGATGAGACAATACTTTTGATCATCCTGAAAACCCCAAACTCACCCGCTCCACCATTGATGTATCCGTCCAAGTGAATCGCGTAGCCATCGCCCTCTGAGTCAATGGAGAAGGACAAGTATCGGGCGTAGGCGCTGCCCCCCTCCCAGTCCTCCATGTCCACCCTCAGCTCGTACTTACCCCTCCAGGTGAGGCTGAAAATAGTCTCCAGACCTGCAAATGTGACGACATTCATGTGTGTCAGGGATTCAGAACTGCTGACTGGATTTTAGAACTCTTCCTGTTTCATGAAGGCCTGTAACAATTGACTGTAATGTGTCCAAAACAACGAAAATTATATTTTAACCCTTCGAAGTCATCATGTCGCCTACGACATGAAAACGCACCGTCCGAATCAACACGAATATCTCCGCGAAAAGAGCAGGGATAGCACTTTCAAATGATAGGCCTACCATGGTTGGGTGTGTAACCTGTCGGGATCGCAAAATAAACTGTTTCTTAAAAATACAGAAAAGTAATGTGTATTTTTGGAACATTCCATTGTAATCGACCAGGTTTTTATCATGATGTCTAACATAAACTCAACTAACATAAGTAAAACATTGCCATGAATCTACTACCCACAAAATACCACAACACTTTGCTTACAAGGCAGTAATCTTGACCAATCAGAGCATGTAAACAACCAGGTCAAGACGGAAGTAGGCCTAAGTTCCACTCGGCAGCGCTCGGGTTCATCCGTGAAGGCGGGAATAGACAAACAACAGCGATTTACGGCGAAATCAAACGAAGCAGATAACATGGACAAAAAATGTGCTGATACAAAAATAACACAATTTTAAACTGTACTCACTTATCTGCTCAGAAGAACATACAGTCTGTTGATTGACACATGCATTGCCATATAAACTCATCTAATGGGTGTCTAGTTTTTTGGCCCTTTTAGATGTCTTCTCTGGTAGGCCTATTTGAGATGTTTTCTTTGTTTATTTTAGTTTGGTATGCATGTGAATGAATAATATAATGATCAGAAAACAGTTCATTGACAATATTTTGTTGCTCTACTTCAAGATTGAACTTTTAAAATAAAAAAAAAACGCTTTTTGTATTTTTGGGGTGGTTTTAGATAGGGTATGTCTACACATTATATATTTCTAAAAAAAAAAAGAAGAATAAAATGATACCAAACACTTAGGGCAGAAATATGTATGGCAGTGATAAAAATGACTAAAACCGAGGGTATGCTAAAATGGTCAAAATGGGCTGCGACTCCCGTTAAGCAAGGACCAAATGAAACACACCAGAGAGGTAGCTCCCAGAGAAACTCCACACAGAGTGTCTTTTCTGTTTCGGGGAATGGCTGCCCCCACTTAGTTTGTTTCCAGTTTTCGGAGCCTAGGCTGCCTACAGAGACCTGTTCTTTTTTACAGTATACTCAAGGGCATCTAGCAAATCCTGAAGAGATGTTTTTGTTATTGGCTTGAAATTGTCACTGACTGCACCTTTAATGTGGCTAACATGTGATTGAATGCATGTATTTGAGATGTTACATGGCACTCCAGAGATTGATGTCAGTGCAATTATATAAATCTCTTGATTTACTCAGTTCACTTCAGTTAATGAATATGAAGATATAGAAAACAGAGTGTAACTGAGAAGTCTGTTTTACTTAGGTGAAAGTGTCAAGCTGCAGTGTGCTTACCCAGCCAGTACTCTCCGTTCTTGTTCCCAAAGCCCTCCTTGTAGTGATCCCAGGGCTGGTAGAAGTTTACAGTGCCATCCATTCTTCTCTGGATCACCTGAAGAGGCCCACCATAAAAGTGTGTCAATCTTGTTTTTCACATTTAGTGTAGCCTACATATACAATAGGCTAAGAGATAATAACCAGGAGTTTATTTTTAAGCTACTGTATACAACCTTTAAGCTCTTCCATTTTGCATTTTCCATTTCACACCTCCTTTTCAATCCAGTCAATTGATATTGCTACTGATTGTTTTGAAAGTTTTACCGTCCACTGTCCATCTTTGTGATTCTCATCCTCTGTACACCCCATGTCACAGTACACCTCCACAGGCTTGTCGGCTGTCGTTGGGTAGATGGTGTAAACCCCGTTGTGCACGGACCCATTTTGGTAGATGTCCTCACAGTCCAAGGGCAACAGGCTTCGACCGACAGGGTGGGAGTTCACCACCAGGGGGAGCAAGAGAGCTAAGAAGGAGCAGAGCTGCACGGAAAGACAATAACAAGCAAGAAGCGGTTGGGGAAATTAAGCTGGTTTTTAGTGTTATGATGTCATGATCCACAGATTCATATATTTGTGTTATATTTCCAGTCAGGTTTATTTGGCAATAGCCAATTTAACATTTTACCAAACTATAATTAACTAACAAACTAACAAAATAACTAAATAGCACACCCAATCAGTAACACTTTATGATAACTTCGCACTATTCAGCATTTAAAGTATTAAATACTTATGTGTCCCTTATTTGTAAAACATTGTTCCTATATTAAGTCTCTTAGTTAAGGATCAGACAGTCATTAATGGTTTGGATAAAAATGTCTGCTAAATGAATAATTGTAAATGTAACCTTTACACATCATGGAAAGTTGATGTGTAGTCAACAAATGCTTAATAAATGCTTAACAATAGGCCTCTCAATCGCTTACTGGTGGTTTCCCGTTGTAAGCTGATTTTTTTGTAATTAACTATTTATTATAGTATGTTGCCCGTTTTTAAAAATCTAATGTTTTTACAATATTTCTTGAAGTAATATTGGTGTTACACTGTTGTGAAAACTATGTCCTAATGCTGTGGTAGCCTACCCTTGCCATTTTAAACTTGAATAAATGAATTTTGAATCTAACTGCTGATAACAAAAGATGACACTCACCATGTTAGATGTAAGTTTCTGATCACTGAAAAACATGTACTATCTAATGCCTCGGTTCTGGTCACTGAAAAACATGTACTATCTAATGCCTCGGTAGAAGATCTTACTTGTTTCCTAACTGCAGAATGAGTGATGGATTTCCCTTTAAATAGAAGCTAGAGCAAGTGAAAAAAAAAAAGAAAATCTGGAAAAAAAAACTGAAAAAACAAGATAAACTAGTGATGATGATATTATGTCATGTATAATGTATGTGTTTGTATGAGAGAGGAGGGAGGAGTTCAAATGATTTGTAATTACACCGTTGAAGGAGAAATTTTGGATTACTAACATTTTTATGAAATAGAAGTGATTATTAATAATTTTACATGTATTCGAAGTGAATACTAATCTACATGTATTACATAGAAGTGATTAACATTTTATTTTCTTATATTCTTTGTATGCTTTCTATACATTCAATACTGTGCATCAACTTTGTCTGTCATTTGCTCTCTCCATGTCATGATTTCTAATAAAGGTCATGCGACCCCCTTTGTCACGAGTTAAGGGTATTCTGCCTTAAGCAGTAATATTAGGAATATCCCGGCAGGAACTAGACTATGGCAAGAGAATGCTGAAGGATGTATATGTATTGTATTGACCAATTATCTACTTACTTGGAGTAGCCACATGACTTGTGTATGGTGCATGGATCACATGCTATGTCCAAGAAGTGTATATGTATTGTTGTATTTCTGCATGTATGAGGATTTTTTGGAAAAGACCATTGTACTCATGTGATTTGTATTACCAATGTAATTAACATGTATAAGATGGGGCTTCGCCCTAGAGAACTTTGAGTAGTGTTACTGGAACATGCTGTTGCTAGTGACCTGCTCCCGGTATCGTGAATAAACCTGCAGTGCTTCCTCACACCTGAGTGTTGCTTGGATATTTTTGACCTCACCGTTGCATCTTATTTGCTGTAATGATGTAATGTTTTCTTTGTGTACACTTTGAAACACATACTTTGAACCCCTTCAGCCAAATAATGATATTGTATTTTTAAATGCATTCCAAGGCAGGATAAAATGATTTTCAATGCAATGAACATTTAGGCCTCTGAAAGTAGGCTATATAGGCTACAGTAGGCTAACAATAACCCAGAAACATTACATTACCTTGCAATGATACAAGGATTTACACTTTTTCATAGAATTATTCTTAAAGGAAAACACTACCATTTTATGAAATTTGGATATTCACTGTCTCCCCTAGAGTTAGATAAGTGAGCAAAAGCATTGTTGTCTCCGTGCATGCATTGTCTTAGTCCTGCAGTACCCCCCGCTAGCTTAGCTTAGCATAGTGAATAGAATCTCTCCTCGCCAAATAGCATGTCTTGAGTAAAAGTGAGGCAACAAACAAAATCCCTAAATACTTCTTGTGGCTTGCGTATTCACGATGAGTACAAATTGCAATGCAGATTAAGACGAGGCAATTTCCTAGGCAGGTATTGACTATATTGGGCCGAAGCACAGGCAAAGCACTTCTTCTTGGGTGCAGAAGTCGAGGAGTAATCTATAACCATGGATGCCTCTCAACTGTCATGCTTGCTGCTGCAGGCTGGACAAGACAACAGTTTGTGACAAAATACGAATAGTAAATACATCTTAACTCACCAAACCGAAGGGCTATGTTTTCGTTGTTTCGCTCAGACCTTATTTGAACCACTGACTTGTAGCTCGTAGGCCTACTTACCCCTCCAGGTGAGGCTACATAATATTTTAAGCAAGGACCAAACAAAGCACACCACAGATGTAGCTCACCTCCCTTCAGTATTCCCAGAGTACCCCCACTTGCTGCTTACAGAGACGAGGGACATGGTTCTCAGTACCAATTTCAAGTTTTTGTCTGAAATTGCACAGCCAAAGGTCAAACATTTGATGATAGGCCAAACTAAAAACCAGACTGAGACCAGGGCTCTCAAGTTTTGAGGACAGGCAAGAGTGAGATTTTGAGGCCAATTAAGATTATGCTTATAAGGGGTTCATATGCAGTAAGCATTTGATTGCCAGTATGCTTTTTGGATAACCCAAAGTCCTATGGGGAGTTTTCATAGGGCATTTTACAAAATGCATGAGCATATCTTGGCAAATAATGGTCTAAAGTACTCATGTTGTCATTCTATATTGATCTACTTTTGCACACAGCATGACAAAACCTAATGCTAGGACTCAAGTCATGTCATATCAAGTCAAGACCTAGAGGGCTGAAATGTGGTCAGTTCGAAGGTGCTTGTTATCCGGTAGAAAAAGAAAAGAATAATCTAGCCTTTGTAACTTTGTGTCAGTACATCACACAGTTATTCTAATTGTTTTCCAACAGTGCCTCAGCTTTCCAGGCATTTGATTATTGGCTAAAGTATGTAGGAGCAATGACCTCCTAAGTCAAAATGAGGCAAAAGTATAATTTATAATTGCTCAGATTTGCAAAAGAAAAGATTTGACACATGGCACTAACAATTCAATAATGGGCCTTTTCACCACCTCTGAGCATCCACTAACCTGGACCTTTTAGGGGGCTTTCCTCTCAGGGTGAATGAGAGGATGCTTAATTGCTTTTTACCCGACATTTTTGAATACAGATGCAGTGGTTAATGCATCCATGGCCAGGATATAATTATATAATATGACATGATTTTAAAAGTGACCTATAACAATAGGCTATATGCAATAAGCTGCTATTCAAACGAACACTTAAATTATATTGTTCTTAAACAACGAGTAGGAAAACTATAGTAACTAATGAGAGATTGAAATTAATTAAGTTATTACCTGATTATCCTGTTCTCTTCCACCTCTAGTTGGTTCTCTTCCAACTCCACCTCGTTTACCACCTCCGCTATGCATTCACCGAAGGCCGAGACTGCTCACGAAACTGAAACTCAAAGTTCGCCCGGCAACAAAACAAAACTATTTCCTGATTGGTTGAGAAACCCTATTTTCTGATTGGCCGATAGGTTAGTAACTGAACAGCGCACAGTGAATGAGCGCACAGACAACAACGTTGTGTGACACGTTTGTAAAATATAGCCCTTAGGAATTTCTGTGCGGGCAAGTTAAGTTTCTCGGAGTGAGAAATGCCATGTGTGGCGTGTGAGCGTGTGAAGTCATTGAAATGCGTGTGTCTCACGCTCAATGCGTCTTGGGTAATTATGAGAATAACTATGTAATACACTGACACAGAGTTACACAGGCCTGTGTAACTCTGTGTCAGTGTATTACATAGTTATGATGTTAATTACATAGTTTTATCATGTTAATATTTACTATAGAATATTGTTTTTTTCTTTCTGCCAGATTACAAGCATCTCTAAACTGACTGCATTTCAGCCCTCTAGGTCAGTGTTTCCCAAACTTTTTTTCTGGGGACCCACTTTTTAAAAATGACAGACAGACAGACAGACAGACCATCGCGACCCATTTCACTTCAAATCTACCCTGCAACCACCAATATTGTTTTAGGCCACAGGTTCTCCAACTTTTCTATGCCTTCCCCAACCATACATTGATATCTGATAGATCCTGCTTTGAACACGGTTGTGTTGCATTTTGAGCACCATCAGCGTGAAAAGTTGGAAACGACTACTGAAAAGATTGGGGAAATTCTCGGATGTTGCGCAGTCGTCATTCGTCAGCATCTAAGCTGTTCCTGTATTTCTAAAAAAAAAAAATTGTACGTTGCGTTGCAGACAAATGGGTCCATAACACTGTGGACGTCAATTCCGATGTAAACAGCAAATAACTCAAGTCGTTATATTGTATTGTTGTATTATATATATATATATATATATATATATATATATATATATATATATATATATTATATTGTATAGTCGTTATATCAGAACAAGAGGCTTTTGCGCAATAGCCGGAAGAATGCGCCTTTACTTTGGAGTTAGCGAGGTAGAAAACGAGAGGAATAGTGTTTAAAATGTCCATTTAAATTGTAGCCTAATATAATGCACTGTTGTGCATTTTAAATCAGAAATAAGAATGTGAGGAGGTTGCTAACTTTAAAGATTGCATCTACAATCGAAACTATCTACATGCAAATTGAATGGTCTTATGTCCGGTCTATGGTTGTCTGCTTTAGTTGACAGCATGGTCACTAGATTTTAATCGGTAAAGTTGAGGAGCTGGTATCTGTTAATGTTCGTGCAAATAGGCGGATTCATGTCCCTTGTAGTTTGCAACTGCGAGGTACATGGCAGGCGCCCCACAGAACAGTTTCATTTTGAGAGGTAGATCCATGCTCTGGCACCCCCTCTGCGATGCATTCGTCCCCCAGTTTCATGCGCCAGTTTCATGAGCTTTTATGATAAAACCGTGACTGTGGTAGTTAACATCCTAATAGAAAACTGTTAGCTTTCCTGGTATCAAATGACAAATGGTATCAGTTAGGCCTATAACACAACATACATTGTGCTGGCGACCCAAATAAAATCTCCCGCGACCCAGACTTTGGGAAACACTGCTCTAGGTAACTTCACATGACTTAAAAACACAACTGAGCCCTAGCACCAGGTCTTGTGAAGCTGTGTGTAAATGTAGATCAATATAGAATCAACATATGAGTATTTTAGACCATTATTTGCAAAGGTATGCTCATGCGTTTTGTAAACCCAAATGGTAACCCAAAATGCATACTGACAATCAAAGGCTTACTGCATATGAACCCCTTTGTGTAGAGGCATAATCTTGGTCTCAAATGAAAGGTAACACTCTGAATTTTCATGCTTGTATTGGGATTGTATTTCAGGGTCTCTGATATGGAATGACTACACTAAATATTGAAGAATTACACAAAAATATAAATCTTTGCCATTTATATTTCAATTCAATTGCTGTGTTTAAGATGGACTATACATCTACACAACTATTGGATGAAACAGCATGGATATTCCATTGCTATGGTTTCTTGTGGACATTTCAAGACTCAATATGCTGCATCTACTTATTGCTAAGATTATATGCAACTTCACTTAAACTATACAACTACAGGATACTTTGGGATAAGATTATACAATACTGCAGCTAGAAGGTAGGGAAGCAGAGGAGGGGGAGTAGGGCATTTTTGATTAATTTTCAAGGTCATTGTGAGACAGGAAAGATTTGAGGTGGGAGATTGTTCTGAGCTGATAAATATTTTTGACAACAGAGCTAATCTGTTTGTCAAAGCAGAGGTCGGAGTCGAGGATGACACCCAGGTGTCTGGCATGGGGTTTGACAGATGGGGTGAGGTGGCCTAAATTTTGCACTACATCATTATATATATATATATATATATATATACACATTAACTCCCTTCAAGTTGGTACTTAGAGATGCAACTTCACTTAAACTATACAACTACAGGATACTTTGGGAGTAGGGCATTTTTGATTCAATTTAATCCTGATGTGACTGAGTGCCATCACTACGGTTGAGTATGCGCTCTGACTGTCATACCAATGGGCCTGGCTTTTTGGCGTTGTGGTCAAGCTCCACATTTAGTACTACGGAGACCTGGGTTCATGACCAGGAGGGGTCACTGCTCTCTCCTTTCGCCACACTGACCATAATCTGAAAATCCCCTACAGGGCTGAGGCAACATGATCTGAGAAGGTTAGTTGGTTGTCGAGAACAACTCCTACATTTCTTGCAGTCCTAATGCTATTACAATAAAACAATTTATGTACAGTATGGGGAGGGGGACATTTTGAGCATTATTGAATATTGGTTGGGGCTTACCCTGCTCAAAGTGTATTATGATTACAGCTACATGGAGAAGCTTTTTTGAGTATCTTTGTGTAGTGTTCGTTGCATGAGCGTTGCACAGTGCTACTCTGCCCCAATTCTGTCACTCACCTCAGTGACAGACTTGTTTGCCCTGTTTGGCTTCACTTGTTTGCCCTCTAGTTGCTCTCTAGCACGGGAAAGCCCCAGAGGACAATTACTCAAATATTGTTCTTGTTCTTGTATGTTGCTAATGAGGAATACCTTCTCCTTACCATGCACAATACATAGTTTTATATTGTATATCGGTGAACCAAGTATATGGCTGATACATTGAGGGAAAGGTAATTCAACCACCTAAACTACATATTCTAAAAGCCTACACTCTAGATGTGACTTAAAACATAGCATATAAGTATATAAGTATATATACTCTTTTGATCCCGTGAGGGAAATTTGGTCTCTGCATTTATCCCAATCCGTGAATTAGTGAAACACACTCAGCACACAGTGAGCACACAGTGAGGTGAAGCACACACTAATCCCGACGCAGTGAGCTGCCTGCTACAGCGGCGCTCGGGGAGCAGTGAGGGGTTAGGTGCCTTTCTCAAGGACACTTCAGCCGTTCCTACTGGTCGGTGTTCGAACCGGCAACCCTCCGGCGTCTCACCTTCATCCATAACATACTCGATACATAATCAAATTCACTCTTTAACATTGTAAGTAAGTAAGTTTAAAGCTACATTGTGTACTTTTTTGAGTTAATTCTTAGCAAAAACCCATTTGTTCTTTCAAAAATATGTGCTTATTCATGTGTAATTATTTCCACCTACTAATCAAAGTATTCTCGTAAGTGTAGAATCTGCTATTCCAAATACATACGCACGAGTCGCGCGAATGGCTGAATCCATGTTGCGCCTCCATCTTTGAAATACATTCGCCAACGAGGGACATTCCTGGAAATTCAGCTCCGCCTTTCGCGCTTGTAGGCAACACTCATTGCCTGATTAACGTTCCACATACTCGACGCACCCGACATGTAGCGTGACAATGTGACGTCACAGAAGCGCCGTAACGATTTATACTCGCGCGTCGTGGTCACGACACTAGTTGCAATATTCTCCTCAACAGAGGTGTCGCTGTTGTGAAAAGATTAATGCTAACTACGTTACACAGCAGAAGAAGCTGCATTAAGAAACACTAGTAGCAGAGAATGTAAACGGGCTCTGCTATTAGCTAGCCTCTGTGATGGTACTTCAGACTTTGGTTGCTACTATTCACAACTACCACCATCATTATCATTTAGTTTCCAAGGTGTGCGCACAGGTAGATAGATAGATAGATAGATAGATAGATACTTTAGTCATCCCGAGGGAAATTTTAATAATTTAAACAGTTTAGTTAGTTGGCTAGCTAGCTAGCAGCTGGCTGAGTTTGTGTAATTTCCTGAAGTGGAAAGAGATTTTGTTCAGGCCTTAATAGATATCCTTTGTTTGAAAATAAATCGTTTCTATTCTTTCCTCTTAATTCCATGTGTTGCAACTCTCGCTGGTAACTTTATTAACTTATCCAGCAAACTATTACAAATTCACGACTGTAACAAAACACTGCAACTCTCGCTTGCCCTCGAACTAGTCCATCTTCCTGTTTCCGCTTTGTCGCGCTCGTCTGAAAAAAAATGAGTGGTGCGCTACCTCGCGCTACCTGGCTAAAATCCTGGCGCGCCATTAAGATCTACGTCATTTTGACGTCACGGTGTCGCGCTACCGATCGGGTGCGTCGAGTATGTAGAACGCCTACTTACGGTACCGATCCACTTGCACGACACTTCATTTTGTCGTGTCGCATTCCACTCTAGTCCTATGGGTGACGTCAAGCGACTTTAACGCGCCCGCAAAGCATTCCGGGAAGGCAGCGCTGCATTTGAAAATATGTCGCGCGTCAAAAAGCTGGGCGAAGCCCATCTTTATGCAAATGAATCCGTTGAACGCGAGGCGACTCTCCAATGAAAGGACGAGGTTGTAGGTCCTTTGTTCTACCACAACGGTGCATGTGAAACTTTGGTTCCGCTTACAAGACAAATAATGTTTTAACGATCTCTTCCACGACCACCTAGTAGTCCATAAAACAAACGAAACTAGGATTTGGATGAATATATTGACTGTTGGTGTTTCTGTCGTCACGGTAACGATCCACTTGCACGACACTTCATTTTGTCGTGTCGCATAGATGTCGCGCTGCCTCCCCACGTTCAGTCGTGTGTGGGCGTTTTGTTTAAAATGTCAGTTACCAGCTCATACTCTGTTCGTTTTAACGTATCTTAAGTGTTTTTCCACAAATGGACCACAATTTTAAGCATGTACTTAACAGTATACAACACATTAATAGCCTAAACAAACTATGCAAGCCATTTGGAAATCTTGTTTTATTTAAACTACTCAATGCAATCTCAAATCCTCACCAGAAACACCAACAGTCAATATATTCATCCAAATCCTAGTTTCGTTTGTTTTATGGACTACTAGGTGGTCGTGGAAGAGATTGTTAAAACATTATTTGTTTACAGGCACCGTTGTGGTAGAACAAAGGACCTACAACCTCGTCCTTTCATTGGAGAGTCGCCTCGCGTTCAACGGATTCATTTGCATAAAGATGGGCTTCGTCCATCTTTTTGACGCACAACATATTTTCAAATGCAGCGCTGCCTTCCCGGAATGCTTTGCGGGCGCGTTAAAGTTGCTTGACGTCACCCATAGGACTAGAGTGGAATGCGACACGACAAAAAGAAGTGTCGTGCAAGTGGATCGGTACCGTGACCATGGCCTAATTCTGTGATGTACTGCCTGTGAATCTGGAGAAAACCTTCATCTAGGCAGTACTGTGTGAAGTGAGGCAGAAGGCTCACACAGGTGGCAGGGAGATATTTTCAACACAACATTACAACATTATAGTTAGGTGATATAAATTCCAGAGATGTCCCTGAGGGTCAGGGAATTTATCCCTTATCCTACACACACAGCTTGGGATCACTCTTCTATTACCCTGTCCTAGAGACCCATGCTGCCAGAAAATGAAATGTCTGTAGGTAGCATATCTGAACTCTATTGTCATCACCTGGCTCTCTTACATGGCCTAATTCTGTAATGTACTGCCTGTGAATCTGGAGAAAACCTTCATCTAGGCAGTACTGTGTGAAGTGAGGCAGAAGGCTCACACAGGTGGCAGGGTTTTGTCCACAGCATTTTCTCTCCCGATCGGTTGGCATGTCTCAAGGCATCCCTGGCACAGGTGGGGGGACGACATGTCTGCACTGATGCATCAAACACCAGACCTGGCTGCCTCACTAGCAACTGTGTGGTGAGGTTCCTGTGCTCTTGCAGGCTCATTCCATCCACAAGTCTCTGAAGAAATAAGACACAAGAAATAAGATCAGATAGTCTTGTTTAGGTAGCAAAGTTAGATTATTAGCAGAATAGTAGTAATAGTACTCTGTGTCATTTTTCAAGTGTTCACACAAAATGATGAAGAATACTATGTGTATGGACAATGAAAAGGTGGAAATGTTGTTGTGTAACATTTTCTATAGACCATAATGTAATCATATGTGTCGTGATTTCACTGGCAGACAACTCGCATCATGCAGTTGACTGGCAACAGCTAGAAATTGCTACATATAAATGGAGATACAAACAGGCAGGGAAGCTACACCAAGCGCGTAACTGAAACGTTCCGTTCACAACGTGTAAAATCAATTTTAGAAGAATGGTCTATTTCTTTTCTGGTGTAGTGGCAGCAGACGCAACGCAAACGAACGTGCCTGGTGCAGCTTCCGAGCTAATTTCGGTGTCATTGACATTGATACTGTTCAGAGAAATATTAAAAACACAAACCTCCGTTGCTTCTTTCCTTTCTCATCTTTGGATAGTCTTACTTTTTCTTTGCCTAGGAGGTCTCACCGATCCTCTGCCACCGGCTCTTGGCTTTTCTTTACCTTTCCCTCTTCCTTTACCTTTCCCTCGCACCTCCTTTGCATCGACTGATCTCTGACTCTGCTCACTGAGAAAAATAGTAGGCTACGCTGTAAACATGGCCTTTACACTATTAATCTCGCACATACAGAATAACGATAGCACTGATACTAACATTAGCATGCATTCGTTTGGGAACCTGATAGCTGATGCTAGCAATGAAATAGTAACCTACCAAAATAACGAAGGGACATTCCAGAATTAGAGGACATTTGGTGTCCCCCCCCCTGATATTTCAAATACTCAAGTCCAAAATAACAAAAATGTTCACATAACCTGCAAGTGAAACTGTCATAAAGCAAAACATAATAATCTGCTGGGGAAAAGTGGTTCCTTTACATGATTAAAAATACTGATTAGTTCTGGAACACCCCTTAAAATGGGTTTTTTATCCTGTCCCCGGCTCCTGATGACCAACTTTTAAATCAAATTGAACAGCTAAAATAAGTCTTTAATATATTATCTTTTGCAGTATTTTGTGGATACGCATCTATTGTATCTGTAAAAAAGAATTGATTTGAATATAACATATTTTGAATACTATTTATTGTGCCATGAAGTTGTGTCCCCGAATGTGCACGCAACCCTGTTACCAATATCATTTTTGCCTGGCTAATAAAGGGTTAAAATATTATGTCATATTACAAACAAGAAATGACATCATCCAATCATTTTCAAAAAACATGGGTAGACAAAAGGTGAGTGTCCTCTTCCAATTTTAATATATTTTCAAACTTTTCTGGGATAATTGAGTACGTAAAGCTTAACCACGCAACCCTGTTACTCATGTTTTCAGATTAATGTTGAATAATTTCAATTTTTATTTTCTGTATTTGTATAACCACATTGGTCCTTGACCTTGGTAAAATAGCTAAATTTTACAGCTAGCTTCTGTTCATAAGGTAGATGCTATATTAGCATTAATTCGCAACCCTGTTACTCGCAACCCTGTTACTCTAATTAAAGTAACATGTTTATTATCATAGTTATCAGGGTATTTTTTGTTAACTCTGACATATTTATGATTAAATATGCTGAGTTAAATTATAAAAATGAATTTATTTGTATAATTAAACATTATTTACATATTTTAAATAAATTGCCAGATTTTCTTCTGTTAGTACAGCTTCATTGCAGCATAGTGGGCTAAAATACATGTTGAGATTCAATTACAGCTGAAAATAAACACATTTTGGTTAGATATTTGTGATTATTTGCAATAGATAGGCCTAATATCAGAATTTGTAATGGATTTCTACAGATTTATGATGTTATGACTCAATTTGAAACCCTGTTACAAAAACATTTTTATTAAAACAAGGATAAATAATGGTAAGTAATTTTGCTATCACACAAAAAATTACATCAATAGTCCTTAGAACAGATTTTACAATAGATACTGGAATTATTAAAAACAACTGTATGTCACTGTTCAAATGGAAGATAATTAATTTGATAGTCTAATTAACATATATAATATATATTAACAATCTTACCTGAAATCATATGACTATTCAGTGTAAAATGACTTCCTTTATTGGATGAAAAAGGATTTACTGAAAAATATTTAAAAATGTTACTTTTTTCATGCTATTTTGTATTTGTAACAGGGTTGCGTAACTACATGTACACAGCAAATAAAACATATGAGGTGGAAAAAGTACCGTTGATGCCTTAGCTTGACAAATCATATAATTTAGAAGTTTATGACCTATATTTCTTAAATATTCAACATAAAATGTTAAAATAGAAAATAATTATTTAAGAAGTGTAAATGCCAAAATGTCCTCTAATTCTGGAATGTCCCCGAAAACGTAAAACTATTATTCACTTTACATAGAGGTCATAACCAACATGTTTACTGGCTATATACAGTAACTAAATGCAACGTGTAATTGTTTTCTAAAGTATCACTGGAAGGAACACTGGACGAAGTCGTAGGCCTAGTACTGGAAGCCATGTTAACCTTGGCATGAAACGGCCACCGTAGGAGTTAAAATGCGCTCGGAATGGGAGGGGCTAGAAAGTAATATTCTGTTGGTTGTCATATAGAATTTCACCGCTAGATGGGAGAAGTTCTTACACAAGGTAGCTTTAACTAATAAAGCACATTTAAACACAGCATAAACTGATCAAAGTGCTGTACAGCGAATAACTAAAGTTAAAGACTAAGACAAATAATACAGAAAAACACATTAGACCAATAGTCATAAGAACATAAAAACATAAATAAATGGAAACCTTCAATATCAGGGCACACAACAAAGACATACATATGATGAGCAGGAGTACAGGGTTAGGGAGCAAGGAAGGCCAGGGAGTAAAGGTGGGTTTTTAGCTGGGCCCAGCAGTTATAATATCATTAATAATAATAATAATAATAATGATGATGACAATACTTACAGTATTACAACAATAGGCAGTAATTTCAATAGGCCCTAGGCTATGTATGCTTTTTAAATATATATATATATATATATATATATATATATATATATATATGTCATGAGCCCTCTCACTCCACCGGGTTACCACCTTAATTGGTTTCCATTATCTTCCACTCTGCTCACCACTCTCTCTACTCAGCCTAACTAGCTCCACCTGTCCCTGCTCTGCTCTGCTCTAATTACTCTGCCAGCTGCGCTGCATTACCCACTAACCTCTCCCAGTATTTAAAGCCCTGTCTTTCAGCTCTCCTTTGTCAGATCGTCTGCAAAGCTCACACCCGGAACCTGTTTGTTCGCGCTTTTGGCTGACTCTTGTTTTGTAACCCCGGACCTGCCTGAATCTTGGCTACTCTTCTGCCCCAGAGAACCAGACCTGCTTTCTGCCGTAACGACCCCTGACTACTCTTTGATCCCGGTAACTCTGACCAGCCTTCTGCCTTGCTACTACGAATTCGGATTTCCCTTAAACGGTACTTCTGCCTCGTTTCATCTGCCTGTTGTGTCTGTGTGCCCCCCCCAGGACTTCCGGACCACCCACCACCGGCGTCATAGGACGCATCGCTGCCTCTGGGGGGGATACAGACACAGACACAGCACATTGGACAGAACCCCTGTAATCCCTGTTATTCCCGGTAACCCCAGGAGCCTTCACTCACTCCCTACTTCACTTTTCCCTTAAGTTTAATAAACTTTCTGGTGTGACGCAATTGTGGTCCTCTGGTCGTCTGTCCGAACCCTGACAATATATTAGGCTATTAATAATAATAATAATAGGCATAATGATAATTTTAATAATAACGTCTATTGAACGTAGCCTACTAATTAGCCTAATCAGTGAAGCATAAATCGCCAACCGAGCAAATGTGAACAAATAAGTTACACATTTAATGAAACACACCAAATAGCCTACATATAGGCTAAATACTGGCCAATATTTTCATTTGTTGTAGCGTGACAAGGTGGTGTGAAAGGATAGACCTCTGCACTTTGGATCTTGTAGTCGTAGGTTCGAGCCTGGATAATAATCAATTAACAATGGTGTTGGAATCTTGGATAGGCTCAATCACTAAATATTCCTATGATCGTTTAGAACCTGTAGTCCTAGTTTTAACTACTGATTGGAGACCATATGCTTACTAGCCTAGGCTTAGGATAGATGTATATTATGTTCTATGAAAATTGGCATGGTAAGATTAGATTCAACTTTATTGTCATTGTGCAGAGCACAAGTACAAATACAACCAAATACAGTTTGCATCTAACCAGAAGTGCCAAAAAGGCAGAAAAGTGCAATGTGATATATAAAGTATAGACAGGTGGTGCATAGACAGGACAAGACATATAGTGCAGTGTAGACAGTAGTATACAGTTGGTTTGCAGAAGGTGGTTTAGAGTAATATAAATGAAATATAAATATGTGCAGTATCTTAGCAGTTACCTTACAGTAAGAGCAGAATAAATATGGATATGTAATATGAACAATGAACAACATGTTGTTGTGTAAGTGCTTTGGGTTTCACTCTGTTCTAAAAGCGCTATACAAATGAATACTTTATTTTATGATTGCCCTTCATTTCACTGGAATATTTTCATGCCTTTATGCAGCATTTTTCCAATGTTGCCCTTGTTATGTGTTTTCATTGTGACACTGAAAACTGAACACTGTTTTTTTTACCATTACTTTTCATCCATTGTAGTTATGAAGTTGTGTGTTGAATCACAACCACAAAATGACAGTTCACATAGCACAAATGTTTCAATGTTCAAATGGTTGAAGGATCTACGCCAGCTGTACCAACATACACACACACACACACACACACACACACACACACACACACACACACACACAGTGTTACTGTAGGTGCTGCTCATGTTGTTGCCTTCTGCTGCTGAAATAGTAGAAAAGTCTATACTGTTGTTTTCAAATGCATGTCTATATTCCCTGAGTGCACTGACATTTCAAGACCTACTTTATTCCATCAACCCCCTATGATAATACAAGCATGTCAACTGCTCCATCTAGGAGCCCAACAGCGCGGCAGAGGTGCGGTACAACAACGCCCATAGCCGGACCCGCGTTGTTGTGGAGAGGGCCCTGGGCATGTGGAAAGGTGTGTGAGCAAATCCGCTGGTGGCCTGAAGCTCCATCCTGCAAAGGCGTGCAGTGTAGTTTTGGTGGCGGCGCTTCTGCAACATGGCCCTTCAGGATCACATCCCACTGCCGGCTGATGAGGAGCTGTTAGTGGAGGAGGTGGAAGAGGTCATTCCAGTGGCTGCTCACACCTTCCTACTGGCCTGGAAGCACACTGGGAATTAGTTGCACATATGTTTGGCCCCTAAACACCCAAACCCCACAATTCCCTGCCACATTGCCCTTTTGTTTATGTTTTTTACATTTCTTTTAGTTTGGTGGGGGTGAGGGGGTAAATGTACTTCACTTTCCCACCATCACTTTCTCCCCATGATCCCTCCCACACACACACACACACACACACACACACGTTTCCTATGAGCCATGACACAGAAAATATACAAAATACAAAATACACAGATTGAAAGGTCACAAAGCAAATGCATCTTACAATTTTTCCGCCTCCAATGACAGGCCTACCCATACCTGGGCCATGAAGGACAAGTTAAATCAGTGAAAATCATGTCACATTTTGACACTGACCACAGCACTCTGCATGCTCACTTAAGTCCCAGAGGTCTTATGTTCAAAATTCTCCAAGCGAGAGGCTACTCAACTTCACAGCAGCATTCTCCAATGTCACTGTACCAACATAATTCAGCTATGTGTTCAAATATCAAGATCATATAATAACTAAGAGTAGCCTAACTTCTACACCCGCTAAACATAGCTTGTGATCAGACAAGATACAACACAAAACCCACACCACAGGCATACTCACCTCACGCCCATCGACTCAGTCTTGAACCCGACCTCTCTCATGTAAAGCACACGCTACATCTCTGCCACAGCACAGTCACTTCACCACATCATAATGGGCTGTAGAGTCCATATACCGTTAGCTATGTGTATGATAAGCAGATGCTTCATCCAAACACACTTAACATACGACTACAATGTAACGTTATCCTTTTATAACAATTACAATGCTAGCCTCACGTAACAATACCGTTGGCATTCAAAAGCTTTATCACCAGATAACTTAACGGGTGTTCAAAAGAATCTGTGCTGACACATTAGCATTAGGCTACATGTAAATTCACGAATAATAACAACACATGATTGCGGTCACCATAACACTTCACCACAGGCCGCTCTGTTGTAGGCTAACGTCACAACACTTCACTTTCGACTGTACCACATAACGTTGTCCAGTAATGTGCAATTGTAGCCTCCAGCAATGCTATGGTATGGTATCCCACAGCAATGTTATGGGATCGTTTAATGGCTACCTCTCATCCATCTGTCCGCTGCGTGTTCCGTCATCAGGGTTACGTCGTCTCCAGCAACTATGGTTCTTACTACATAGGCTACTACAGGTCGAGAGGTGTAGCTGTAACTACACAACTTTACGATAGTGGTTGCGAACGTTAGTTGCTTCTATGGTTTTGGGAAACACTGACGCAGTGTCACGATGCATCGTACTACTTACGAACTGTAAGTTCCACCACCATAGTTCACACTATCGTTTTGGGGAACAGTTGTGCCGTACTTACATAGTTGCAACCATGTTAGTTGCTACCGTAGTTAGCAACGATGCTTTTGGGAAACGCACCCCAGAATGGGGGTGATATGTTCATGCCTCCTGTTGCCAGTTAGAACATGTGCAGCTGCATTTTGGACCAGCTGCAAACATCTAAGTGAGGATTAGGGGAGGCCAAGGTAGAGGGAAAAATCCAGCCGTGATGTAATAATGCATGGATAACTTTTTCAAGGTCATTGTGACACAGGAAAGATTTGAGGTGGGAGATTGTTCTGAGCTGATAAATATTTTTGACAACAGAGCTAATCTGTTTGTCAAAGCAGAGGTCGGAGTTGAGGATGACACCCAGGTGTCTGGCATGGGGTTTGACAGATGGGGTGAGGTGGCCTAAATTTTGCACTACATCATTATATATATATATATATATATATATATATATATATATATATATATACACATTAACTCCCTTCAAGTTGGTACTTAGAGATGCAACTTCACTTAAACTATACAACTACAGGATACTTTGGGAGTAGGGCATTTTTGATTCAATTTAATCCTGATGTGACTGAGTGCCATCACTACGGTTGAGTATGCTCTCTGACTGCCATACCAATGGGCCTGGCTTTTTGGCGTTGCCGTCAAGCTGCACATTTAGTACCCCCGAGACCCCCGGGTTCACGACCGGGAGGGGTCACTGCTCTTTCCCTTCGATGCACTGACCATAATCTGAAAATCCCATGCGGTCAATTTGCTTCTTCTACCTTGACAACATATTGAGCCACAATAAATATTTAAGAGAAAAAATTAACATTATCATAAGAAAGTAACATTTAGCCATAATGCCTACCCAAGTTACCTTGCAACACTGGTGAGTGTTGTTGATTAATACCAAAAATGTGCAGTGTGGTTATTATTCTGTTTTTCTTTTTTTATTATTTAGTCTATAATATACTGTAATATTGGTATTATAATATTGGCTAAATGACTTGACTTTAAACTGTTCATTTTAATGTTAATGTAATGTTTATCGATGTCATTCATTGTAAGTTGCTTTGGACAAAAGTGTCGTCTGAGAACCATTGAACAATTCTGAACAAATCATCATGCCCATAGCGGAACTATATATTTTCAAAATTGTTTTCTCTTAAACTACGTGTCCTATCTAGATTGTTTCATATAAACATATTACAGTGAAAAGATCAAATGGTCAAGATCCAATTTAAACATTTGAAAAGCTTTGTGTAGTGTTTGGTGCATGAGGATTTAGACGGCACAGCGCCACTCTGCCCCAATTCTGTCACTCAGCTGTGCGGCAGACTTGTTTGCCCTGTTTGCGTGTTTGCCCTCTCCAGCAGCTCACTGGAAACACATCACTGGAAAGCCCCACACTGTCAAATGTTGCTGAAGTGTTGTTCTTGTTCTTGTTCCAGTTCATTCCTTTAATCTGTAGCGATATCCCTATACACAATTCAGGGCAGTCTCATCCACATACTTAAAATATGTGCGTGTGGGGGGACTGTAAATCAAGAGAATAATGCGGAAGATGGTACTCAAGATTTACGTGAAAATGAAGACAATCTAAGAGATGAGGAAGCAACCAATGGTGTCTGTGCAGCAACTGCTTGCCAATGACAACTGAGAACGATAGTTTTTGTTGTAAAGAGCTCCAGGGTAGATCAAACTATCATAGTGTATGATATAAAACGTAGGCTATTCGGTATAATTGATTTCATAATCATCTACCATTGTAATTTGCTTCATGAGAATATACAGTAAAACGCTATGCTTTGATATATTATATTTACAATTTCTGATGATTCATGAGATATTAAGGAATGAAGTAATACATAAATCATGAAATATTGAATTCATGATAATTCATGGACCCTTCATAAAGTGTTACCAGAAGTTATTTCAGTTCTGGTGTGACCCAGTGTTTAAAGTTTCACTGTCTTCTTGGGGATAATGAGCCCTCTCAAAAACAAACATATCCTGCTTCTGCAAGCGCAGCATTGTTGATGTCTTGCAACAAGATAATTATCGTATGACCTTTCCTCTATCTCATGTTCTTCATTCTCATCTCACAACTGCACTCTCATGTCTGCTCTGTATTTTGGGAAACACTGACGCAGTGTCACGATGCATCGTACTATGTAAGTTCCACCACCAGTTCACACTATCGTTTTGGGGAACAGTTGTGTCGTACTTACATAGTTGCAACCATGTTAGTTGCTACCGTAGTTAGCAACGATGCTTTTGGGAAACGCACCCCAGAATGGGGGTGATATGTTCATGCCTCCTGTTGCCAGTTAGAACATGTGCAGCTGCATTTTGGACCAGCTGCAAACATCTAAGTGAGGATTAGGGGAGGCCAAGGTAGAGGGAAAAATCCAGCCGTGATGTAATAATGCATGGATAACTTTTTCAAGGTCATTGTGACACAGGAAAGATTTGAGGTGGGAGATTGTTCTGAGCTGATAAATATTTTTGACAACAGAGCTAATCTGTTTGTCAAAGCAGAGGTCGGAGTCGAGGATGACACCCAGGTGTCTGGCATGGGGTTTGACAGATGGGGTGAGGTGGCCTAAATTTTGCACTACATCATTATATATATATATATATATATATATATATATATATATATATATATACACATTAACTCCCTTCAAGTTGGTACTTAGAGATGCAACTTCACTTAAACTATACAACTACAGGATACTTTGGGAGTAGGGCATTTTTGATTCAATTTAATCCTGATGTGACTGAGTGCCATCACTACGGATGAGTATGCGCTCTGACTGTCATACCAATGGGCCTGGCTTTTTGGCGTTGTGGTCAAGCTCCACATTTAGTACTACGGAGACCTGGGTTCATGACCAGGAGGGGTCACTGCTCTCTCCTTTCGCCACACTGACCATAATCTGAAAATCCCCTACAGGGCTGAGGCAACATGATCTGAGAAGGTTAGCTGGTTGTCGAGAACAACTCCTACATTTCTTGCAGTCCTAATGCTATTGCAATAAAACAATTTATGTACAGTATGGGGAGGGGGACATTTTGAGCATTATTGAATATTGGTTGGGGCTTACCCTGCTCAAAGTGTATTATGATTACAGCTACATGGAGAAGCTTTTTTGAGCATCTTTGTGTAGTGTTCGTTGCATGAGCGTTGCACAGTGCTACTCTGCCCCAATTCTGTCACTCACCTCAGTGACAGACTTGTTTGCCCTGTTTGGCTTCACTTGTTTGCCCTCTAGTTGCTCTCTAGCACGGGAAAGCCCCAGAGGACAATTACTCAAATATTGTTCTTGTTCTTGTATGTTGCTAATGAGGAATACCTTCTCCTTACCATGCACAATACATAGTTTTATATTGTATATCGGTGAACCAAGTATATGGCTGATACATTGAGGGAAAGGTAATTCAACCACCTAAACTACATATTCTAAAAGCCTACACTCTAGATGTGACTTAAAACATAGCATATAAGTATATAAGTATATATACTCTTTTGATCCCGTGAGGGAAATTTGGTCTCTGCATTTATCCCAATCCGTGAATTAGTGAAACACACTCAGCACACAGTGAGCACACAGTGAGGTGAAGCACACACTAATCCCGACGCAGTGAGCTGCCTGCTACAGCGGCGCTCGGGGAGCAGTGAGGGGTTAGGTGCCTTTCTCAAGGACACTTCAGCCGTTCCTACTGGTCGGTGTTCGAACCGGCAACCCTCCGGCGTCTCACCTTCATCCATAACATACTCGATACATAATCAAATTCACTCTTTAACATTGTAAGTAAGTAAGTTTAAAGCTACATTGTGTACTTTTTTGAGTTAATTCTTAGCAAAAACCCATTTGTTCTTTCAAAAATATGTGCTTATTCATGTGTAATTATTTCCACCTACTAATCAAAGTATTCTCGTAAGTGTAGAATCTGCTATTCCAAATACATACGCACGAGTCGCGCGAATGGCTGAATCCATGTTGCGCCTCCATCTTTGAAATACATTCGCCAACGAGGGACATTCCTGGAAATTCAGCTCCGCCTTTCGCGCTTGTAGGCAACACTCATTGCCTGATTAACGTTCCACATACTCGACGCACCCGACATGTAGCGTGACAATGTGACGTCACAGAAGCGCCGTAACGATTTATACTCGCGCGTCGTGGTCACGACACTAGTTGCAATATTCTCCTCAACAGAGGTGTCGCTGTTGTGAAAAGATTAATGCTAACTACGTTACACAGCAGAAGAAGCTGCATTAAGAAACACTAGTAGCAGAGAATGTAAACGGGCTCTGCTATTAGCTAGCCTCTGTGATGGTACTTCAGACTTTGGTTGCTACTATTCACAACTACCACCATCATTATCATCTAGTTTCCAAGGTGTGCGCACAGGTAGATAGATAGATAGATAGATAGATAGATACTTTAGTCATCCCGAGGGAAATTTTAATAATTTAAACAGTTTAGTTAGTTGGCTAGCTAGCTAGCATCTGGCTGAGTTTGTGTAATTTCCTGAAGTGGAAAGAGATTTTGTTCAGGCCTTAATAGATATCCTTTGTTTGAAAATAAATCGTTTCTATTCTTTCCTCTTAATTCCATGTGTTGCAACTCTCGCTGGTAACTTTATTAACTTATCCAGCAAACTATTACAAATTCACGACTGTAACAAAACACTGCAACTCTCGCTTGCCCTCGAACTAGTCCATCTTCCTGTT
The DNA here is from genome assembly GCF_018492685.1 of Alosa sapidissima. NCBI lineage: Eukaryota > Metazoa > Chordata > Actinopteri > Clupeiformes > Clupeidae > Alosa > Alosa sapidissima. The sequence goes on along the minus strand of NC_055965.1, from coordinate 16,371,749 downwards.
TCCGCTTTGTCGCGCTCGTCTGAAAAAAAATGAGTGGTGCGCTACCTCGCGCTACCTGGCTAAAATCCTGGCGCGCCAGCAAGATCTACGTCATTTTGACGTCACGGTGTCACGCTACCGATCGGGTGCGTCGAGTATGTAGAACGCCTACTTACGGTACCGATCCACTTGCACGACACTTCATTTTGTCGTGTCGCATTCCACTCTAGTCCTATGGGTGACGTCAAGCGACTTTAACGCGCCCGCAAAGCATTCCGGGAAGGCAGCGCTGCATTTGAAAATATGTCGCGCGTCAAAAAGCTGGGCGAAGCCCATCTTTATGCAAATGAATCCGTTGAACGCGAGGCGACTCTCCAATGAAAGGACGAGGTTGTAGGTCCTTTGTTCTACCACAACGGTGCATGTGAAACTTTGGTTCCGCTTACAAGACAAATAATGTTTTAACGATCTCTTCCACGACCACCTAGTAGTCCATAAAACAAACGAAACTAGGATTTGGATGAATATATTGACTGTTGGTGTTTCTGTCGTCACGGTACTGATCCACTTGCACGACACTTCATTTTGTCGTGTCGCATAGATGTCGCGCTGCCTCCCCACGTTCAGTCGTGTGTGGGCGTTTTGTTTAAAATGTCAGTTACCAGCTCATACTCTGTTCGTTTTAATGTATCTTAAGTGTTTTTCCACAAATGGACCACAATTTTAAGCATGTACTTAACAATATACAACACATTAATAGCCTAAACAAACTATGCAAGCCATTTGGAAATCTTGTTTTATTTAAACTACTCAATGCAATCTCAAATCCTCACCAGAAACACCAACAGCCAATATATTCATCCAAATCCTAGTTTCGTTTGTTTTATGGACTACTAGGTGGTCGTGGAAGAGATCGTTAAAACATTATTTGTTTACAGGCACCGCTGTGGTAGAACAAAGGACCTACAACCTCGTCCTTTCATTGGAGAGTCGCCTCGCGTTCAACGGATTCATTTGCATAAAGATGGGCTTCGTCCATCTTTTTGACGCACGACATATTTTCAAATGCAGCGCTGCCTTCCCGGAATGCTTTGCGGGCGCGTTAAAGTTGCTTGACGTCACCCATAGGACTAGAGTGGAATGCGACACGACAAAAAGAAGTGTCGTGCAAGTGGATTGGTACCGTGACCATGGCCTAATTCTGTGATGTACTGCCTGTGAATCTGGAGAAAACCTTCATCTAGGCAGTACTGTGTGAAGTGAGGCAGAAGGCTCACACAGGTGGCAGGGAGATATTTTCAACACAACATTACAACATTATAGTTAGGTGATATAAATTCCAGAGATGTCCCTGAGGGTCAGGGAATTTATCCCTTATCCTACACACACAGCTTGGGATCACTCTTCTATTACCCTGTCCTAGAGACCCATGCTGCCAGAAAATGAAATGTCTGTAGGTAGCATATCTGAACTCTATTGTCATCACCTGGCTCTCTTACATGGCCTAATTCTGTAATGTACTGCCTGTGAATCTGGAGAAAACCTTCATCTAGGCAGTACTGTGTGAAGTGAGGCAGAAGGCTCACACAGGTGGCAGGGTTTTGTCCACAGCATTTTCTCTCCCGATCGGTTGGCATGTCTCAAGGCATCCCTGGCACAGGTGGGGGGACGACATGTCTGCACTGATGCATCAAACACCAGACCTGGCTGCCTCACTAGCAACTGTGTGGTGAGGTTCCTGTGCTCTTGCAGGCTCATTCCATCCACAAGTCTCTGAAGAAATAAGACACAAGAAATAAGATCAGATAGTCTTGTTTAGGTAGCAAAGTTAGATTATTAGCAGAATAGTAGTAATAGTACTCTGTGTCATTTTTCAAGTGTTCACACAAAATGATGAAGAATACTATGTGTATGGACAATGAAAAGGTGGAAATGTTGTTGTGTAACATTTTCTATAGACCATAATGTAATCATATGTGTCGTGATTTCACTGGCAGACAACTCGCATCATGCAGTTGACTGGCAACAGCTAGAAATTGCTACATATAAATGGAGATACAAACAGGCAGGGAAGCTACACCAAGCGCGTAACTGAAACGTTCCGTTCACAACGTGTAAAATCAATTTTAGAAGAATGGTCTATTTATTTTCTGGTGTAGTGGCAGCATACGCAACGCTAACGAACGTGCCTGGTGCAGCTTCCGAGCTAATTTCGGTGTCATTGACATTGATACTGTTCAGAGAAATATTAAAAACAACCTCCGTTGCTTCTTTCCTTTCTCATCTTTGGATAGTCTTACTTTTTCTTTGCCTAGGAGGTCTCGATCCTCTGCCACCGGCTCTTGGCTTTTCTTTACCTTTCCCTCTTCCTTTACCTTTCCCTCGCACCTCCTTTGCATCGACTGATCTCTGACTCTGCTCACTGAGAAAAATAGTAGGCTACGCTGTAAACATGGCCTTTACACTATTAATCTCGCACATACAGAATAACGATAGCACTGATACTAACATTAGCATGCATTCGTTTGGGAACCTGATAGCTGATGCTAGCAATGAAATAGTAGCCTACCAAAATAACGAAGGGACATTCCAGAATTAGAGGACATTTGGTGTCCCCCCCCCCCCCCCCCCCCCGATATTTCAAATACTCAAGTCCAAAATAACAAAAATGTTCACATAACCTGCAAGTGAAACTGTCATAAAGCAAAACATAATAATCTGCTGGGGAAAAGTGGTTCCTTTACATGATTAAAAATACTGATTAGTTCTGGAACACCCCTTAAAATGGGGTTTTTATCCTGTCCCCGGCTCCTGATGACCAACTTTTAAATCAAATTGAACAGCTAAAATAAGTCTTTAATATATTATCTTTTGCAGTATTTTGTGGATACGCATCTATTGTATCTGTAAAAAAGAATTGATTTGAATATAACATATTTTGAATACTATTTATTGTGCCATGAAGTTGTGTCCCCGAATGTGCACGCAACCCTGTTACCAATACCATTTTTGCCTGGCTAATAAAGGGTTAAAATATTATGTCATATTACAAACAAGAAATGACATCATCCAATCATTTTCAAAAAACATGGGTAGACAAAAGGTGAGTGTCCTCTTCCAATTTTAATATATTTTCAAACTTTTCTGGGATAATTGAGTACGTAAAGCTTAACCACGCAACCCTGTTACTCATGTTTTAAGATTAATGTTGAATAATTTCAATTTTTATTTTCTGTATTTGTATAACCACATTGGTCCTTGACCTTGGTAAAATAGCTACATTTTACAGCTAGCTTCTGTTCATAAGGTAGATGCTATATTAGCATTAATTCGCAACTCTAATTAAAGTAACATGTTTATTATCATAGTTATCATGGTATTTTTTGTTAACTATGACATATTTATGATTAAATATGCTGAGTTAAATTATAAAAATGAATTTATTTGTATAATTAAACATTATTTACATATTTTGAATAAATTGCCAGATTTTCTTCTGTTAGTACAGCTTCATTGCAGCATAGTGTGCTAAAATACATGTTGAGATTCAATTACAGCTGAAAATAAACACATTTTGGTTAGATATTTGTGATTATTTGCAATAGATAGGCCTAATATCAGAATTTGTAATGGATTTCTACAGATTTATGATGTTATGACTCAATTTGCAACCCTGTTACAAAAACATTTTTATTAAAACAAGGATAAATAATGGTAAGTAATTTTGCTATCACACAAAAAATTACATCAATAGTCCTTAGAACAGCTTATATGCAAATTTTAGAACAGATACTGGAATTATTAAAAACAACTGTATGTCACTGTTCAAATGGAAGATAATTAAGCCTTTGATAGTTAGTCTAATTAACATATATAATATATATTAACAATCTTACCTGAAATCATATGACTATTCAGTGTAAAATGACTTCCTTTATTGGATGAAAAAGGATTTACTGAAAAATATTTAAAAATGTTACTTTTTTCATGCTATTTTGTATTTGTAACAGGGTTGCGTAACTACATGTACACAGCAAATAAAACATATGAGGTGGAAAAAGTACCGTTGATGCCTTAGCTTGACAAATCATATAATTTAGAAGTTTATGACCTATATTTCTTAAATATTCAACATAAAATGTTAAAATAGAAAATAATTATTTAAGAAGTGTAAATGCCAAAATGTCCTCTAATTCTGGAATGTCCCTGAAAACGTAAAACTATTATTCACTTTACATAGAGGTCATAACCAACATGTTTACTGGCTATATAACTAAATGCAACGTGTAATTGTTTTCTAAAGTAACCTCATCACTGGAAGGAACACTGGACGAAGTCGTAGGCCTAGTACTAGAAGCCATGTTAACCTTGGCATGAAACGGCCACCGTAGGAGTTAAAATGCGCTCGGAATGGGAGGGGCTAGAAAGTAATATTCAGTTGGTTGTCATATAGAATTTCACCGCTAGATGGGAGAAGTTCTTACACAAGGTAGCTTTAACTAATAAAGCACATTTAAACACAGCATAAACTGATCAAATCCACACTATGGTGGTGGAACTTAATGGCAAGCAGTTGCTGCACAGACACCATTGGTTGCTTCCTCATCTCTTAGATTGTCTTCATTTTCATGTAAATCTTGAGTACCATCTTCCGCATTATTCTATGGTAGCTTCAGCGAAAGTTCTACTAGGAAGACTCGTAGTGTAGCCTTACTCCTCCCATGCTTACAGTACACGGAGCCAATCTTAACTGCCTACTTTCGGGAAAGCCCCGCAATCTGATCATTCACTCATTTAATCAGCGCTAGCCTATAGGAATTCAGTGGGCACTTTAAATATGTACCACCTAACACTGCTTCTACTTCTCAGTACGCTGACCTTGACGTCCTATTGCAGTCGTCTTTGTTGCTCTGAACGAATCACGAAGTTTCAACCTTACCTTGCCAATCTAGGGGCCAAACTCACGGACCATGTCTGTCGGTTCTCCTCTGCTCCAAATCGAGTCGTCTGACTCGGACGAAGACGTCGTTCCTCCAACCCAGCCCAAGAGGAGCGTCAGGTCGATCCAGGCCAAGTCCGACTGGGCCCGTTTCTCCGCTGTCGATATCGCGGCGGCGTTGACGGAGGCGGGGATTCCCTTCGACGCCGGCCTGCGGAAGGGTGACCTCGTGCTTCTCGCACACAATGCCATCGGCAGTCCCGCTGTCCCCGTTGCGGCTGGTCCGTCGGGTCCCGCTCCTGCTCCCGCCGCTGAACCCGCGGCCGACCCGGAGGAGCCTGAGCGGCCTCCGAGGAAACGCCGTGCCAAGGCCAGACACGTCGCCCCGGCGCCGCGTGGGCGGCCACCTGCCGCTCGGCCCCCGGCCACTCCAGCCCCGGCTACCCCTGCCCTGGTCGCTCCGGCCACGCCTCAGCCCATCCTGGATGCTGTTCTCTCCCTCGCTGCTTCGGTGAGGGCCATCGATTCCAGGATTCAGGCGCTGGAGACCCGGCGCCCGGCCCCTTCGTCGTCCTCGCCTCCCACGGCGCCTCCGGCTCTCGCCTCTCTCCAGTGGCCGGCCTCCCTCCCGGCCCCGAGCTGCAGCGCAGCTATTCCGCCTGCAGCGTCTGCCGCTGTTTCCCTCGGCGCTCCGGCCGTGCCTGTCTTCAGCCTGGCATCGGCTATCCCTGCTCCTCCGCTGGGTAGGGGCTTCGTTGCTCCCTCCGCGGTCTCAATCTCTCCGCAACTCCGGCAGAACATCATTCAAGGTAAAGACGTTAATCTCACTTCCTTGTTATTGCCATCTCCACTTCCTTGTTATTGCCATCCTCAAAAATTCCGACCCGAGGCTTTCAAAGAGCCTGTTGTTCTGTGACTTCGTGATTGCCTTCGGCATGTACCGCGATGTCCTCTGCAGTGCCTTCCCTGATCGCCGACTGGAACTGGACACGTATCTCGCCATGATGGCCGATTTTAATCAGCGTTATGGGGGTGCGCTGTTCTATCAATATCACAACTCGTTCTCCGCAAAGTCTGCTTCCTACATTTCCCTCTACAATTCCCGTTTAGACTGGTCCGTCGTCGACACGGAGCTGCTGGTGAGGCACTTCAGCGGTCAGCGATCGCTCAGCTGCAATATTTGTAGCTCCCACGGCCACTCGGCCAGTCTGTGTCCTCAGACAGTCTTCAGCGCACCTTCCGTTCCGGCCACTGCCCGGGGCGACGGCGTAAGGGCTCCTCTCGATAGGCAAGGGCGGCCCGTTTCCTATTTTAACGGGCTCGCTATCTGCAACAATTTTAACGAGGGCGTCTGCTCCCATACTAACTGTCTTTTCTCCCATGTCTGTAGCCAGTGCAAGGACCCTCATCCAAAGTCCGTCTGCCCCCGTCGCGTAAGGCCTCCGCGGGGAGGAAAGGTGGTTTCTGCAAAGAAATTCTAGCGTCTCCCCCGTCCACGCCTATTAATGTATCCGTTTTGTCATATTATCTCTCTGCCCATCCTGACTCTGTGTTTGTTGATTTTTTGCTCACTGGTCTCTCTCAGGGGTTTAGGGTTGGTGTCCTGTCCCCCGTCTCTGACTCGTACGTGGCTAGGAACCTGCAATCTGCCCTGGCCGAACCTTCTGTCGTGTCCGAACTCCTGTCCAAGGAACTTAATAAAGGCCCTTTCTCTGTCCCTCCTTTCTGCCCCTTCCGCGTTAATTCCCTCGGCGTGGCCACTCGGAAGTACTCCGGTAAGAAAAGGCTGATTTTTGACATGTCCTCGCCTCACTCCGACATCTGGTCCAGCGTTAATGAAATGATTCCCCTCGATTCCCCGTTTTCACTCCACTACGCTTCCGTCGACAATGCCATTTGCCTTATTAAAATCGCCGGCAGGGGCGCTCTCCTGGCTAAGGCCGACATCACAGACGCGTTCAAGGTTATGCCGATTCATCCCGCTGATTGGCCGTTGTTCTGCGTTAAGTGGCAGTCCAACTTTTATTTCGCCGTGCGGCTCACGTTCGGCTGCAGGAGTAGTCCCCACATTTTCAATTGTCTGTCGGAAGCGCTGTGCAGGATTTTGCTCAACGTCTGCCGCCTCCCGTTCGTCCTCCACCTCCTGGACGATTTCCTGCTAATTGATTTCCCCGCGGGGTCTAGTTCAGGTCTGGACGTCCTTCGCGCTGTATTCTTGGAGCTCGGTGTCCCTCTGTCGGCGGAGAAGACCCTGGGCCCCGTTCACTCTCTCGAATTTCTGGGCATTATCCTCGACTCGGTTGCAATGCGGGCCTCTCTCCCGGGGGAAAAATTAGCTAGGATTCGCGAAGTGTCCGCCTCATTTCTCTCCGTGGGCACGGTGGCCAAGCGAGACCTTCTCTCTCTCTTGGGTCATCTCAATTTTGCCATGCGCATCATTCCGCAGGGTCGCTCCTTTATTTCTCGCCTGTTAATTCTGGCCCACTCCGTTGTCAATTTATCCGACCCCGTCGTGCTCGACCTGGGTTGTCAGTCGGATCTTGGTTTCTGGTCTAAATTGCTTGCTGAATGGAACAGCATCTCATTTTTCTATAATGATCACTCTGATTCGTCTGTCTCTCTTGAGCTGTTCACGGATGCCGCTCCGTCTCTCGGTTTTGGGGGATTGTATAAAGACGCGTGGTTCGCAGAAAGATGGTCGGACGAATTTATGGCATTCGCCTCCGATGCTGCCTCGTCCGCCCTCTTCGAGCTGTATCCCATCGTGGTAGCCTGCGTACTCTGGGGTACCCACTGGTCAAGAAAGCGCATCACTTTCTTCTGTGACAACGAGGCAGTAGTGGCCATCGTAAACAAAGGTCGCTCTCGCTGCCCTAAAATAATGTCCCTTTTAAGGAGGCTCACCTGGCACTCTGTTATACACAATTTCATCGCAAATGCCATTCATGTCCCCGGATATTTTAACGTTCAAGCTGACGCCCTCTCTCGTCTCCGTTTGCAGGAATTCCACCGGCTCTGCCCTTCAGCCAACAAAGTGTCCACACCGTGTCCTCGTTTCGCCGAGCTGATCCTGGATTAAATCCTCTTTGCCTCAGTTCACTATTAGAGAAAGCCAAAACGTATATGTTAAAAGGCGTTGCTAAGTCCACAATCAAAGCCTATAATTCAGCCTGGTCCTGGTTCTCCATATTTTGTCAGCACCATCACACACCCATCCTCCCAGTTCTCATTTCTACCGTCTGCGCTTTCCTGGTCTACTGCCTTGATTACCGCGGCCTCAAACTTGCGTCAATTCGCAAAACAGTCGCCGGTTTACAATTCCACGCCAGGCTTCACGACCCCGGTTTCCCTAGTCTGTTCTCCAACCCACAAATACGCCTTCTCCTCAAAGGCTTCCAAAATTCTTCCCCGCGCTCCATTGACACTCGCCTCCCCATTACGGCGGATATTCTAAACATCATGGTGGCGGTGCTTAAACGCGGCTACCACTCAGAGTACGTTGATAGCCTGCTGGAGGCCGTCTTCCTCTCGGCTTTCTATGGCTTCATGCGGTGCGGAGAATTCACTACAAATTCTCTGTACGACCCCACACGTAATCTCTCTCTCTCTGATCTTTCCTTTTTCCCCACTTATTTCACCATTTGTCTGAAATATTCTAAAACCGATACTTCTGGTCGTGGTACTACTATTTCAATTGTAAAAATAAACAATGCATTATGCCCGTTCGCCTCCATGGTTCATTACCTTAAATTACGGCCTCATACTTCACCAGTTTTCCCCCTATTTATCACACCAGACGGTCAGGCCATGACTCGTCGCTGGTTCAGCAGCCATCTAGCTAACGTGCTGCTCAAATGTAACCTCTCTCCAAAGAGGTTCACTTCACACTCATTCCGCATTGGCGCAGCCACGACTGCCGCCCAAAAAGGGCTGTCCACGTCATCCATCAAAACGCTAGGAAGGTGGTCATCCGACGCCTACACATCATACATCAGACTAACGCCTCATGATGTTTTCGATGCTCAGAAATTACTCTCTCACGCTAACTCAGGTACCTCTTTACCTTCTCAAATTCTGGTGGCAGTGGTTAAATTCTGGCATTCGCCTGCACTAATCGCCGTAACGTATCGGGGCCCAGCATGCCGGTAGCTCGCGGTGATTTAGTCTCAGCCACGGGCCTGTTGCCCTCTTCACTGGTTGCTCGTTCGACGCTTATGGTTCAGGTCAATACTCGCCGGTTGCCCGGCTCGTGATGCTCGTCTAGGTTGCCCGAGACGCTGGTTGCCCAGTTTGGTCCAGGTTGCCCTGGATGCCGGTTGCCCGGCCATCACTTGGTCTAGGTTGCCCTAGACGCTGGTTGCCCAGCTCACTGTCCAGGTTGCCTTGGACGCCGGTTGTCCGGCTTGTGACGCTCGTCTAGGTTGCCCTAGACGCTGGTTGCCCAGCTCATGGTTCAGGTTGCGCCGTACGCCGGTTGCCCGGCTCGTGACGCTCGTCTAGGTTGCCCTAGACGCTGGTTGCCCAGTTCGGTCCAGGTGGCCCTGGATGCCGGTCGCCCGGCCGTCACGTTGGTCTAGGTTGCCCTAGACGCTGGTTGCCCAGCTAATGGTCCAGGTTGCCTTGGACGCCGGTAGCCCGGCACGTCTCGTGGTCTAGGTTGCCCTAGACGCTGGTTGCCCAGCTCGCATAAGCACTAAAGTCCAAGTTGCTCTGGATGCCGGTGGCCTGGCTCGTCACGATGTACTAGCTCGCTAGTCACTGGGCGCCCAGATCGTGAAGTGCTTATGGTCCAGGTTGCCCTGGACGCCGGTTGCCCGGCCGCCGCATTGGTCTAGGTTGCCCTAGATGCTGGTTGCCCAGCTCGTCAAGCTTCTAAATCCCACTAAAGCGAAAGCATGCTGCGGGCCCCACTACAACCATAGGTTATGGTTAACACCTAGCTACCTTAAAATTCTGTCGGCGTCCTGGCACGTCATCACCCCGGCCCAGTCATGCCGTTTAATTCATCTTGTATGTATACTAATGTCTCTGCTCCTCTCAGAACCAGATTACTGAGTCACCGCCCCGGCGGTCATCGCTCATCCTTTTGGGGGTAGACTCCCCGCCCCTGCCTTCATCCATCGGCAGGAGACGAGATCCGCTCATCGCTGGACGGATCCGAGACGGGGCCTACGCCAAAGACTGTTACCTACCTATTCAGGACTCTATCATGCTTGTATCCAAGCTGTTCCGTTACTCATTAAATTGTTAACTGATTCTATTCTGTCTACTGAGTCTTTCTGGTAGAAATGGTAGCTTCAGCGAAAGTTCTACTAGGAAGACTCGTAGTGTAGCCTTACTCCTCCCATGCTTACACGGAGCCAATCTTAACTGCCTACTTTCGGGAAAGCCCCGCAATCTGATCATTCACTCATTTAATCAGCGCTAGCCTATAGGAATTCAGTGGGCACTTTAAATATGTACCACCTAACACTGCTTCTACTTCTCAGTACGCTGACCTTGACGTCCCCTCCACCTCCCCTCCAGCCACCTCTGCCAGCAGTCCACGTCAATCGGGCATGGTCTGCCTGCCACACCATCTTCTTTCAGCCACCGCCACCAGTTGGTCCCCGTCTCGTCGTGGGGTGTAGGCTCCCCGCCCCTGCCTTCATCCATCGGCAGGAGACGAGATCCGCTCATCGCTGGACGGATCCGAGACGGGGCCTACGCCAAAGACTGTTACCTATTCAGGACTCTATCATGCTTGTATCCAAGCTGTTCCGTTACTCATTAAATTGTTAACTGATTCTATTCTGTCTACTGAGTCTTTCTGGTAGAACTTGATTTACAGTCCCCCCACACGCACATATTTTAAGTATGCGGATGAGACTGCCCTAAACTGTGTATAGGGATATCGCTACAGATTAAAGGAATGAACTGGAACAAGAACAAGAACAACACTTCAGCAACATTTGACAGTGTGGGGCTTTCCAGTGATGTGTTTCCAGTGAGCTGCTGCAGAGGGCAAACACGCAAACAGGGCAAACTAGTCTGCCGCACAGCTGAGTGACAGAATTGGGGCAGAGTGGCACTGTGCCGTCTAAATCCTCATGAACCAAACACTACACAAAGCTTTTCAAATGTTTAAATTGGATCTTGGCCATTTGATCTTTTCACTGTAATATGTTTATATGAAACAATCTAGATAGGACACGTAGTTTAAGAGAAAACAATTTTGAAAATATATAGTTCCGCTATGGGCATGATGATTTGTTCAGAATTGTTCAATGGTTCTCAGACGACACTTTTGTCCAAAGCAACTTACAATGAATGACATCGATAAACATTACATTAACATTAAAATGAACAGTTTAAAGTCAAGTCATTTAGCCAATATTATAATACCAATATTACAGTATATTATAGACTAAATAATAAAAAAGGAAAAACAGAATAATAACCACACTGCACATTTTTGGTATTAATCAACAACACTCACCAGTGTTGCAAGGTAACTTGGGTAGGCATTATGGCTAAATGTTACTTTCTTGTGATAATGTTAATTTTTTCTCTTAAATATTTATTGTGGCTCAATATGTTGTCAAGGTAGAAGAAGCAAATTGACCGCATGGGATTTTCAGATTATGGTCAGTGCATCGAAGGGAAAGAGCAGTGACCCCTCCCGGTCGTGAACCCGGGGGTCTCGGGGGTACTAAATGTGCAGCTTGACCGCAACGCCAAAAAGCCAGGCCCATTGGTATAGCAGTCAGAGAGCATACTCAACCGTAGTGATGGCACTCAGTCACATCAGGATTAAATTGAATCAAAAATGCCCTACTCCCAAAGTATCCTGTAGTTGTATAGTTTAAGTGAAGTTGCATCTCTAAGTACCAACTTGAAGGGAGTTAATGTGTATATATATAATGATGTAGTGCAAAATTTAGGTCACCTCACCCCATCTGTCAAACCCCATGCCAGACACCTGGGTGTCATCCTCGACTCCGACCTCTGCTTTGACAAACAGATTAGCTCTGTTGTCAAAAATATTTATCAGCTCAGAACAATCTCCCGCCTCAAATCTTTCCTGTCTCACAATGACCTTGAAAAAGTTATCCATGCATTATTACATCACGGCTGGATTTTTGCCTCTACCTTGGCCTCCCCTAATCCTCACTTAGACGTTTGCAGCTGGTCCAAAATGCAGCTGCACATGTTCTAACTGGCACCAGGAGGCATGAACATATCACCCCCATTCTGGGGTGCGTTTCCCAAAAGCATCGTTGCTAACTACGGTAGCAACTAACATGGTTGCAACTATTTAAGTACGACACAACTGTTCCCCAAAACGATAGTGTGAACTATGGTGGTGGAACTTACATAGTACGATGCATCGTGACACTGCGTCAGTGTTTCCCAAAACCATAGAAGCAACTAACGTTCGCAACCACTTTCGTAAAGTTGTGTAGTTACAGCTACACCTCTCGACCTGTAGTAGCCTATGTAGTAAGAACCATAGTTGCTGGAGACGACGTAACCCTGATGACGGAACACGCAGAGGACAGATGGATGAGAGGTAGCCATTAAACGATCCCATAACATTGCTGTGGGATACCATACCATAGCATTGCTGGAGGCTACAATTGCACATTACTGGACAACGTTATGTGGTACAGTCGAAAGTGAAGTGTTGTGAAGTTAGCCTACAACAGAGCGGCCTGTGGTGAAGTGTTATGGTGACCGCAATCATCTTTGTTATTATTCGTGAATTTACATGTAGCCTAATGCTAATGTGTCAGCACAGATTTTTTCGAACACCCGTTAAGTTATCTGGTGATAAAGCTTTTGAATGCCAACGGTAGTTATGTGAGGCTAGCATTGTAATTGTTATAAAAGGATAACGTTACATTGTAGTCGTATGTTAAGTGTGTTTGGATGAAGCATCTGCTAATCATACACATAGCTAACGGTTTATGGACTCTACAGCTCATTATGATGTGGTGAAGTGACTGTGCTGTGGCAGAGATGTAGCGCGTGTGCTTTACATGAGAGAGGTCAGGGGTTCAAGACTGAGTCGATGGGTGTGAGGTGAGTATGCCTGTGGTGTGGGGTTTGTGTTGTATCTTGTCTGATCACAAGCTATGTTTAGCGGGTGTAGAAGTTAGGCTACTCTTAGTTATTATATGATCTTGATATTTGAACACATAGCTGAATTATGTTGGTACAGTGACATTGGAGAATGCTGCTGTGAAGTTGAGTAGCCTCTCGCTTGGAGAACTTTGAACATAAGACCTCTGGGACTTAAGTGAGCATGCAGAGTGCTGTGGTCAGTGTCAAAATGTGACACGATTTTCACTGATTTAACTTGTCCTTCATGGCCCAGGTATGGGTAGGCCTGTCATTGGAGGCGGAAAAATGGTAAGATGCCTTTGCTTTGTGACCTTTCAATCTGTGTATGTATTTTGATGTCATGGCTCATAGGAAACGTGTGTCTGTGTGTGTGTGTGTGTGGGAGGGATCATGGGGAGAAAGTGATGGTGGGAAAGTGAAGTACATTTACCCCCTCACCCCCACCAAACTAAAAGAAATGTAAAAAACATACAAAAAAGGGGAATGTGGCAGGGAATTGTGGGGTTTGGGTGTTTAGGGGCCAAACATATGTGCAACTAATTCCCAGTGTGCTTCCAGGCCAGCAGCCTGATGTAATAATGCATGGATAACTTTTTCAAGGTCATTGTGAGACAGGAAATATTTGAGGTGGGAGATTGTTCTGAGCTGATAAATATTTTTGACAACAGAGCTAATCTGTTTGTCAAAGCAGAGGTCGGAGTCGAGGATGACACCCAGGTGTCTGGCATGGGGTTTGACAGATGGGGTGAGGTGGCCTAAATTTTGCACTACATCATTATATATATATATATATATATACACATTAACTCCCTTCAAGTTGGTACTTAGAGATGCAACTTCACTTAAACTATACAACTACAGGATACTTTGGGAGTAGGGCATTTTTGATTCAATTTAATCCTGATGTGACTGAGTGCCATCACTACGGTTGAGTATGCTCTCTGACTGCCATACCAATGGGCCTGGCTTTTTGGCGTTGCGGTCAAGCTGCACATTTAGTACCCCCGAGACCCCCGGGTTCACGACCGGGAGGGGTCACTCCTCTTTCCCTTCGATGCACTGACCATAATCTGAAAATCCCATGCGGTCAATTTGCTTCTTCTACCTTGACAACATATTGAGCCACAATAAATATTTAAGAGAAAAAATTAACATTATCACAAGAAAGTAACATTTAGCCATAATGCCTACCCAAGTTACCTTGCAACACTGGTGAGTGTTGTTGATTAATACCATAAATGTGCAGTGTGGTTATTATTCTGTTTTTCTTTTTTTATGATTTAGTCTATAATATACTGTAATATTGGTATTATAATATTGGCTAAATGACTTGACTTTAAACTATTCATTTTAATGTTAATGTAATGTTTATTGATGTCATTCATTGTAAGTTGCTTTGGACAAAAGTGTCGTCTGAGAACCATTGAACAATTCTGAACAAATCATCATGCCCATAGCGGAACTATATATTTTCAAAAAAAATGTATCTTAAACTACGTGTCCTATCTAGATTGTTTCATATAAACATATTACAGTGAAAAGATCAAATGGTCAAGATCCAATTTAAACATTTGAAAAGCTTTGTGTAGTGTTTGGTGCATGAGGATTTAGACAGCACAGTGCCACTCTGCCCCAATTCTGTCACTCAGCTGTGCGGCAAACTTGTTTGCCCTGTTTGCGTGTTTGCCCTCTCCAGCAGCTCACTGGAAACACATCACTGGAAAGCCCCACACTGTCAAATGTTGCTGGTGTTGTTCTTGTTCTTGTTCCAGTTCATTCCTTTAATCTGTAGCGATATCCCTATACACAATTTAGGGCAGTCTCATCCGCATACTTAAAATATGTGCGTGTGGGGGGACTGTAAATCAAGAGAATAATGCGGAAGATGGTACTCAAGATTTACGTGAAAATGAAGACAATCTAAGAGATGAGGAAGCAACCAATGGTGTCTGTGCAGCAACTGCTTGCCAATGACAACTGAGAACGAGAGTTTTTGTTGTAAAGAGCTCCAGGGTAGATCAAACTATCATAGTGTATGATATAAAACGTAGGCTATTCGGTATAATTGATTTCATAATCATCTACCATTGTAATTTGCTTCATGAGAATATACAGTAAAACGCTATGCTTTGATATATTATATTTACAATTTCTGTCAATTTCTGATGATTCATGAGATATTAAGGAATGAAGTAATACATAAATCATGAAAGATTGAATTCATGATAATTCATGTACCCTTCATAAAGTGTTACCAGAAGTTATTTCAGTTCTGGTGTGACCCAATGTTTAAAGTTTCACTGTCTTCTTGGGGATAATGAGCCCTCTCAAAAACAAACATATCCTGCTTCTGCAAGCGCAGCATTGTTGATGTCTTGCAACAAGATGTTGTTCTTGTTGTTGTACGTTTCTAAAGAGGAATTAGAATTGTTTATAAGACAAGGTGAACTTTAGTCCATGGGCCAGACCATATCTTGGTATTGGTTCATGTTCAACACATATTTCATTTTTTTATATTATTGTGTTTGGTATATTTTCTAAGGTTACACCGAAGCCTTTCATTCAAGCCCTTTTGTAAATACATATGACAAGGGCAATTCCATGGAAAATTATGTTTTTTGTAACATCCATAACGCCAATAAAATGTGATGGTATTGTATGATATGAATGATTACATGAAATTTGAGCATTTGCTATTTGCTATGTACATGACAAAAAATGCACACAAGATTAATTTTATCACATCATACAAATGCCAAGGCATTTCACTGGCGTTATGGATATCACAAAAAGTCCATTTTCCGTGGAATTGCCCTACAGTAGACAATGGAGCTCTTCAAACTTTAAACACACACACAATTTCCGCCTTAATCATATTTTATTTTTGTCTTGGTGCATTAAGAAACATCAGAGAAACCTGGAATACTGACACGACGATTCAGGAAATGTATAATTTATGAGTAAGGCTATTTGCACCCCTGGTACAAGAAGACATATATTCCGGGATATTGAACATATTTAACATTCTCTAACCATATGATTTCGAATTTGTGCAGTTTTCAGCACAAAAACTCATTTTTTCGTTTGCTCTTTTGCATTGCTCTATGCTGTTCTATGGTGCTTTCTGCCTCTTGGTTGCGCACGCCTGTTTTTGTGACGTTGCATAGAAATATGTATTCGTACCCTGGTGCAATTAGAAGTGAATTCTATTTGTACCCCGGTGCACACAGCAATGTGTCCTATTAGTAGCCTAGCCCGTCTGGCAGGGGCGCAGGAGATATTTTGAAAGTGAGGGGGACCAAATTGTGAACACAAACCCATAGTGAGATCAGATTTCCAGATATCGGATCGCTACCTCTGGTCCACTTTCGACCATAAACTTGCCAGAATATTAAGATAATACCATTGATTGTTTTCAAAATATTTTTTGAAAAAATGGTCAAAACTGTGAGATGAGCACAACGCCAGATCTGCCCTCAGACCAGCTTCTTGCTATGTGCAATTCTACTTTTATTTATTTATTTTAGATTTATTTCTATTTGGGCCAATGGTAGAAAACTCTAAAAGCAACATGGGATGTTGATATTTTATCAAGCCATGAATGAATCATCATGCCTATCCAAACATAGACTACATGATCAAATAGCCTAGTTAGGCCTATACTTAAATTGTCTGGTATAAACCAAATCAACTCTCCACTATGTGTTTGCAGTTAATATTTATGCAACGTTAGAACATGTTGGCTTAACAAGTTACCAGTCCAGAACACACAGAATTGCAAAATTGCAACAGAAAGTTTACTTTATAATAATCAACTACTATTTGTTTCAACAGCATTTAAACAAAGCTATAATAAAATTAAATATAATTTATAAAATTAAAAAATAAATACTGTTACTGTAGTAACTGTACCACATTATCCCAAGCTTCAAAGAGCTCCCCACGTCTGTGACAGGCAGACGTGATGCCACTAAATTCTCACCTTGTTTATACACACTGAACGCGTAAGAACGCTAGGTCCATCACTCTGGGGTGTAGCCTGCTCTGGATGTATGCACCAAGGTAACTGACATATCCAATTTGTGTCTTGAAATTATGTTTGAAATAAATGTCTTAGAACAACAACGTTTGGTATAGACTTGTATTTTATAGGCTAGTTAGGGTAGTAAAACGAGTTGATCAGTAGGCTAGTTGAGTTTGTTATCAATAAACATAACAGCTAATGTCATGTTGAGCAGGAGACTAGGCTACCATAAATCCTCAAATTATGCCCGGGATTGATTCTATATAGTTGGACAAATAATGGCAGGTTCCCATATAGGCCTACAAGACGGGGTAACAATTGCCATCAGTCCACCAGCACTAGAAGACATTGTTTCGATTTAAGTCAATGAAATAACACC
Source organism: Alosa sapidissima (assembly GCF_018492685.1). Classification (NCBI taxonomy): domain Eukaryota; kingdom Metazoa; phylum Chordata; class Actinopteri; order Clupeiformes; family Clupeidae; genus Alosa; species Alosa sapidissima. Next base: position 16,354,322 of record NC_055965.1, on the reverse strand, counting down.
TCTTCTAAAAATTTTATTATATTGTTGGTTGGATTAATAGCCTACGGTTGGCAAAGAAAAATCGTTTTCCTACCATGGGTCTCCAACACACATTATCAAGCTCACTCTCTTGCCGCCCCTTTCGAGGTAATTGCCGGCTGAAGCCTAGCCTACTACATTTAAACACAATTGTTTCGCGACTCAAGGCATAAATAAAAAGTACTAGAGAGATATAACATCCACCTTCTGTCAAGATGATGGATGGGGGGCCCCCTAATTAAGGTCAGAGGTCAAATTATAAATTCGCTGATTCAAGGGGGCGTTACCTTCCAGATCATTCTTGATCACGTGAGGTAGGCGTATCTTATGACGTCATGATGGGGAGGTCTTATTTTCTGCAGGCGTGTCTTATGACATCATACAAAGGGGCGGGACCGTTCTTGTTTTTCTGGAACTTTCAGCAACATCGGCGTAACTTTGCTTTGTGCCTTGAAACCGTAAAAAGTGTAGAGTTTTTTTTTTAAAAATGTATAAAAGAAGTAATTTTTTTAGTTTTTAAAATGTATTAATGTATAAGAAGTTTTTAAAATGTATTATTGAAAAATAAAAAGAAATTAAAATAAAAGTCTGTAAAGCACAACCAGAGAGTGTGTGAGAGGGACAACCGTGTTGAACAGTTAATTTTTGTTGCCGGGGGCCTGTGCGGCGTGCGTGGCTTGCGAGGGCTCTGAACTCGGGGGAGCTTGGGATTCCTTAGGATTCCTTAGGATTACCCGGACCTAGTAGCGGGCAGAGGCAGGCAGGCAGGCAGGCAGACAGAGTCCCTGGGATGGGACTCTGCGCGCGCGAGAGAGAGAGAGAGAGCCTGAAGTCTGGAGCTCTTAGTCGCACGTCTTCTCCCTCCGACGGTTTGGCTGAAAGTGACTGAAAAAGCGGGAAGGATTAGGGGCGTGATCAAACAAATGGGGAGGAATCAAAAATGCCTGTGGGCCGGGCTAGAGGCTGACTGTACAGGCACAGCAGGGGGTAGAGGTTGACCTTGCACATGCACATGTATGTTGCAAACGTAGGGGCATTCCTTAACCATCGAGTCACGCTACGTCATCAAGCACGAGGTTCGCAAACACAGAGAGGATAAAAGGAGCAGATGCAATCGAGCCCCGGTAACCTTTTTAAAATTCTCCTTCTCTGCAGCATCAGCGCGCATAAGAGGTGAAACCTAGGCTAGCCATTGTGTGAAAATGGCTGAGCAGATGCAAACGGGCACTGGGTAACCTTTTTAAAATTCAGCTTTAAGCCTTATGCCCTGCGATTGAAAGTTCAAGCACAATAGAGGGTGGTGTAGGATTACATACATGTAGCCTATGTTGCAAACACAGACATTCCTTAAGCATTAAGACACGCTGCGCCATCAAGGACGAGGGTCGTAAAAACAGAGAGGATAAAAGAAGCAGATGCAAACGGGCACTGGGTAACCTTTTTAAAATTCAGCTTTAAGCCTTATGCCCTGCGATTGAAAAGTTCAAGCACAATAGGGGTAGTAGGATTACATACATGTAGCCTATGTTGCAAACGTAGGTATTCTTTAAGCATTAAGACACGCTAGGCCAAGCGCAGAGGCTCGTAAACACAAAGAGGATAAAAGAGCTAGAGAGAAAGAGCGGCAGTGCTAGCGGCAGTGAGGAAGAGGCGCTCACTATTGATATGGATGCTGTTGCGGGGCCGTCTAGCGAAGCAGTCACTCCTCAAAACAGGATTTCTAAACCTGACGAAGACCTGGCGAACGCTCCGGCAAGGAAAAAACCGAAGCCCATTTTTACCTCCAGATATCAAGATCCTCCTCCCAACGAGTTAGGAGGAAAAGAGAGATGGTGTAATATCATTTTAGGCTACGACTTTTATTTTCAATTGGGGCAACTGAGTCTGTAGACCTATAGTCTACTGTGACGGGACAGATCGAGGGAGCTCCTCCAAAGGACCCCATCATTTTGAGATCTTATGACTTTAAAACGTGTCAAGGAATCATCGGTAACTGTTTGAAAGGTAAAACGGAGGGAGAAGAGAGTATCTCTGCGGTGTGGTGCTCTGTACCTACAAATGATGAGAACGTTGTCTATCAGGTGTTTTTGTTGCCTGAAGAATGAAGCTCCGCCGTCTTTCTTTACACTCTCTCGTCAAGTGGGTGAGGATGAGGAAAAGGCTACAGTGTAAATTGTGATTAGTTCGCTTTACTTAAAAAACTGTGAAAACCTGTTGCCTTAGAAAAAGTAAGTAAATTAACTTGGTAAAGTTTGTTGTACTGTATATTGTATAATATTCTGAGTTGTAAATTCATACGAAAGTTGTTGTTACTCACACACTCACAAACAAACACACACACACACATCCATATGAACATGTAGACACACACACAACAAAATGTAGTCATTCAAACTAACTTGAGCTTCAAACTAACTTGCTTGCTTAGGCTACTTAAAGATTATTAAGTAATTATTCCAGTTGTTAATACACCTTATATAGCACATTAACTTCCACAATTTTGCATTGACATAGAATGTAATGCTAAACTGTTTTCATTCATATAATGACAAGATTTACCACAAACATTACAGAGTGTGCACCCTGCATGTATGAAACTCAGGCTTTTAATACACATTTTTAGTTTGTGCAGAAGGTGATGTTGGAGTTAGCCTTAAGGGGTTGCATGAGAAATGTATGTTAGATTGTGTAAAATACCCTATAGGGTTTATAGGCATATTAAGGCCTGCATCTGCATAATCTATCTTTAATAATCAATTTTTCTGATTTTTCATAAAGCCAGATTGTATTTGAGTATATACTGTAGACATATCAGCCTCACTACTTTAACTAAAGCAAACATTTTATATTCAACAGTTAATATTGAGATTGGATGTCAGTTGTCAATAAAAGACTGCGTCGTTACATTCCTTGTGTCACTGATTCCTTGTGTCCTTGTCTTCTGCCTCACACATTCTTTATACATAGCGCCGAACCCTCATTATAGCCCCAAAATGAACACGGAATTCCACTAAACGTAGCATTCTACCTTGTTTTGAAGGGACTGGTTGTTTTTTGAATGGTCTGGCACTTGCCTAAAGCTAGCCTCTAGTGTGAATTTGGTGAGGTTTCACGTGTACTCTTCAGTTTAGAGATTGAGGCGTCTGATGCTCTGTGTTTCCGTGTGATAGTGAGGCCTTGCTGTTCCGGACAGTATTATTTGGCGACCTTCAACATTTTATCCATTCCTACTTGTGATAATAAACTGTATAAAATAATAAACTCTCTCCTTTAATCCTTAATAATAAGCCTAATAAGACTCATTTCCATAACGTTACACTTTCTTCATGGAATGGTGGGCATTTCATTCATTCATCATTACTCTGTAAGCATTCTTGCGTGCGTTCATTTCTGAACAGAATTCACAATTAAATTGACAGATTCACATTGTCAGATTCAGATGTTTTTTTTTGTAAAATGTTTATGTGCACCGAGTAATACTTACTTGACTTACTTACTTAGTATAACTTAGATATAACTTCATCTAGATAAGTTCCTTTACTTGTCTTTTCCAGGCAATCGGTTTCCAAATTGTTTAAAGTGTAGTTGTATAGTTAACACATCAGATTTTACAGCGTACATTACTGTGTGTACATGATTCAAGTGTAATCGGATCATTTGGTGTGTTTGTGATTTGACAACAAAATAGAGTTTCATTTTAAAACAAGTGTTTCATTTTGTAAAAGATCCGAGGGATTCTGTTATTTGGCTGTGGCGGCTGTGTGTTAATTGTGTTTTTCGAAAAAAATTGAATTTGAAATTTCAAAATTCTGCTTAAGCAATGGAAGGAAAAAAAAACTGTAACAACAGTTCTGCTCACACCGTTCTCTAAAAATTTGCTCCACGATCTTACGAAGCCCCCTTTAGTCAAATAAATCTCCTCAGGTTGTAATTTTAGGCTATTCTCTTTTGACAACTCAACTGTTTCCACAACTTTGTTTTCTGGAGATTTTAATCATTTTACATCTCTGAATGACAATATATCTTGTTTTATACTTTGAGAATCCCCACATTTTTTTGTTTAGATCAGAAAACCGCATCGGAAATCAGTTTCCGTCCTTTAATAGAGCATTGTTCAATTTCCAATAACCTCATAGTGATGGAAAATCTGAGGGGTCTGTTTATCCGGACAAATAGCAGACTGGGGAAACGTAAGACATGATCAATCCACGATTTGAGCGTTATGTTTTTTTATTTGACATAGTGATGTCCAAACCTCCTGCACATATCTGTACATACAGTACTGTGCATATCCGTCTATATGGTTTTCTTATAATCATTTCTTATAATATATTCTGTAAATAAGCTGCAAACATCTATAGTATTCTTACTACTATTATAAAGTTACTGCTACTTCATTGCACATATCTGTAGCCTACATGTTGTTCATACATTGTTCATATGCTATATAGGCCTGCTGCTAATACGCTGCACATATTTACCTTCTGGGTTTACCTTCTGTAAACCAGCTATTCTTTTCAATTTCTTGTCCTGTCCGTCTATAATTTATATATCACATTGCACTTTCCTGCTTTTTTTACACTTTTGGTTAGACGCAAACTGCATTTCGCTAACTTTGTACTTTGTATATAAATAAATACTTACTTACTTACTTAACGGAGCGCACAAACTTTCTTTTCAAAATGGCGGACATAGCATTTTTCTAATTTTTATAGCGACGCAAGGGGTGATTGATGAAATTTTTGGGGGTGTGTTAGTTTTTAACAGTGTTTCATTGGTTGATAACAGTTCAGGGGGGAGTGTTGTAACATAAAGACATAAAAAGCATCGGGTAGGTGTGTACCGAGTAACTAACTTTCAAGACAGTCAAACCAATAACTTGTCAAGAGTTTCTGGACCTGTATTTACAAGGATGGCCGAATCGCATACACCAAGAGTATCCGTTTCCAAGAAAAGAGTTACGCTCACGTCGGTTAGCAACAGGCTAATGGATCCTGAAATAACTTTTGCAGCAAAAAGAGGAAAGCCGGAAACATTCGTAAACTTTTTTCATAAACCGAGCAATGCTCTGGAATACCAATGGATGTTGAGTGATGGTCGCATAGGAGGCTATGTTTTTGACAAAGAAGAATGCAGTGTGAAGCTATATGTTTTGGCTTCACCGTATTTGGTGTTTTCAGAGGGGATGCTACACATCTCATTTTGTGCTGTCGATTGGATAATGTTTAGGGATATTTGGAGTGATCTTGAACTACCTGTTTCGGATAGCACCTTCACAGCATCATGGAATAGTTCGGTCTATACCAAATGTTACCATATTTATGCTAATTGTCTTGAAATAGAACCACAGGGGTTCATTCATCTGTGTAGTGATGACTACAGAATAGCAACATATGCTGAAGCAATATTTACTGCAGAAAATGATGTAGAGAAATTCGTACAAGGTCCTAAAGTGAGGTATCTATGGAAAGACATGCTTGTTTTAAGTAATGTTTTCAAAAAGGTTGATAGATTGTTCAAATGTAGTGTTGGCTTGGATAGATACCAAAGGATCAAGAGGCGTCTTTTCCCGATGCGTTGCCTTGATCTAGCCAACAATTGTGAATCGTCAGCTTTGGAATCAACGCCCCTCGTTTACGAAGCTTAAACAGTGAGCATGCAAAGGGTCACTTCAGTCTCAGCGATAACTTGAAACTTGAAATGGCTGAAGAGTATGTTTGACTTAACGAAATGACAGACATACAAGAAGAAGAAAATGCTGAAACACCAATGATTGTCTCGTCAACAAATACCTGTGAATCCTCTGAAGCTACCGGATTTGGTTGTCACTACCTTACAACATCCTAAAGGCGTGTGTGTGCAGCATTCTACAGCATATCATCGCTGAGAAGTTATGTGAGAATTGTTTCGGCGGTGAAGTCCGGATGCCTACTACTAGCAGAAGCACATAGGGGATCTAAAAAACAGAGACTTTTTAAGCCAGAATTGTTACAAGTCATCACGAGTGTTTTCCAGACGTAAGGAATTCATGCAAACCCTCAAAATTCCTGGGGTGCTGTAGAGGCCCTTGTGTATGAAACATTACAATCAAGGAAAACATTGCTGAAGCTCTGGATTAAAGCTCTGGACTGTTGGTGTGAAAAATACTTTTTTCAAAAGATCATTGTGTTAGAAACAGGCAATCAAAAGATTCTGACTTTTCAAGATTCTGTTATAGCCTACCATAGAATTTGCAGTGCTTAATGCCCTTAAAAACAAATAATGCTTGCTAGGTCATTGTCTGAAGACTGCTCTAACCTATTGTATGTAGAGTAGGGGCCTCCATTAACAAACCATATCACGTAACAGTATGTGAAATTTGAAAAAACATACCATAGACAACATATAATAGCTGTATGTACATATACTGTAGATGTTTGTATCATTAATTTGTATGAAAATGTGTTTTTTGTATTTATAGATAGCTTTTAAACTAGTTTGATACTTTACCATTGTAAATGTGTTTGTGTGGGTGACAATAAATGTTATCAAAATCAATATTTGGTGAAAAGGTTATCATGACGGACCCTCTAAATGCGGTTTACTATACACCATCCAGTGAGGGGTCTTTCAACGATAAAACAAGATTAAAAGAAGCTGTATTTAAAGATACAGGTGTACGTTTGTCTGACAAAGATGTCACCGACTGGTTATCTGTCGAGGATTCTTATACACTTCACAAAAATATGCATGTTAATTACAAGATAATTGTTTTGAAACAGTTTCAAGCAGACTTGGTGGATATGCCTATATACTCAAAGTAGAATGATAACTTTAAATATACGTTCACACACAGACATTTTTAGCAAATATACCTGGGTATGTATGAAAATAATAATTGTATAAATAGTTGAATCCATTTTAAAGGAGGAGGGCCTCAGAAATGGCATTCAAACGGACCGTGGGGCACATAGTAAAAAATAAAGTCATTACCAGTAGGAATTATGCATCACTGACATCATCTTAAACCGTCATCTAGTGCCCCTACTCATGCTAATTCATAATAATACATTGTATTGTTCTGAAAACTGGATTGTAAACTGTATTTATGACGTGAAGAACAGATAACAAATAACAATTGTGAGCACTGTGGCAAACATTCAATAAGAAACATATTGGTTCAATTAGCAATAGGCTATCATTAAATGGTGTTCAAATGCTATTGTTGAAATGCTAATTGACTATTGTGATAGATGTTAAGGAAAGGATGTTTTGTGTGTTTTATCTATCTTTTCCCATGTAAATGTTAAGTTTTTTGTGGAAGCCAGCTTTCACAAACATTAGCTATCATTTTCCTAACTAGCAGTGTTAGCTCATAGATATGAGCATAGACTAACATGGTAAGCCAAACATATGCGCTAATTCAAAAAGGATGGTAACGTTATAACATTAGTGTTGGTGAAAGAAGCCTGGTATGTGGATGCATGCAGTAAGCATGATCAGGGCTGTACGTTAACTTTTTTGCAAGTAACACCGGTGCTACAGAGGTTAAAAGTTTTGTAGCACCAGCCATAAATTCTGTTTCATCGGAATAAAATCAATTCAAAATCATCAATTGTGGTTGGGATCTAGGGCTACTGCAACTGGATTGATAAAAGGTCATGTAGTTGTAAACATCTCACCCGGCTACATTGTGTTTGAGAAGAGCAAAATCTATCAGTATGGTATGATATGACATGCTATTTTGTTGTTGAATTTATAAAAAACAAAAAAATAATCCCTGTCAGTTCCATGCAGTTCAACTTTTCAACGGGTATCAGAAAGAGAGGTCATGCTACTCCGTCTTCAGTGTCCCGCTGGCGAGACGGTTATCCCCCCTCCCCCACCTCCCCCAACATTCTAAACCAATTGTATGCACCGTATTGCTATGTAGCATGGTAATGGTATACACCATTTGAAAGCTTGGACTCTTGGGAATCCAAACATGACAACTTTTCATGTACAATCTGTATAGTGCTTTACATTGTCAGATTAATCTTACTATGTCTCACTTAAATTTCATCAAAAATGCCCTCCTCCCCCTCTATCACCTTTGGTGCTTCCCTATCTTCTAACTGCAGTGTATATCCTTAGCAATAAGTAGATTCAGCATATTGGGTCTTGACATATTCACAGGAATCCATAGAAATGGAATCTTCATGCTGTTTTATCCAATATTCGATGTGCAGATGTATAGTCCATCTTATACACACCCATTGAAGCAACAAAGAAAATGGAACAAAATGAGACTTTTGTGTAATTGTTCCATATTTTGCGTAGTCATTCTATATCAGAAACCCTGACATACAATTCAAATAGTCTACAAGAAACTTCAGAGTGTTATCTTTCATTTGAGACCAAGATTATGCTTCTACACAAAAGGGGTTCATATGCATGTAAGCATTTGATTGTCAGTATGCATTTTGGATAACCAATAGTCCTATGGGGAGTTTCCATAGGGCATTTTACGAAACGCATGAGCATATCTTGGCAAATAATGGTACCCACATTTTCATTCTATATTGATCTACTGTTGCACACAGCTCCACAATACCTGGTGCTAGGGCTCAGTTGTGTTTCTAAGTCGTATCAAGTGAACTAGAGGGTTGAAATGTGGTCAGTTCAGAGATGCTTGTAATCCGACAGAAAAAAAAATCTATATTCTAGCCTTTGTAACTCTGTGTCAGTACAGTTATTCTGATTGTTTCCAAAGAAACTACAGTGTCTCTGTCTAACTACAGTGTCCAAAGAGGTCAAGCATTGGATAGGCCCAACTAGGTGGCCTCTGAAGCAGGCGCTGTGCAATTTCAGACAAAAATTTGAAATTGGTATTGAGAATGAAGCGGTTCATTTTTCTTATACGCATTGTAAGTCAGTTCATATATTTTTGAGTAAGTAGAAGATGTGCTGAAGATTTTGTTCCACTAAGATTAAATTCACATTTAGTTCATATTTCTAAGTTTTTAGATTAGAGTATGTTCAACTTTATTGTCATTGCACGGGTGAAATATTATTTTTCATCTAACCAGCGGTGCAAATGAGAACTGACATGTCAAACATTTGCCAATATTTTTGAGACGGTAAAAAGCTGATTTACACTAGTTATTGCTTTCATGTGGCTGTTGAAATTTATATCACTGTCAATTAATACACCCATTTCTAACAGTATACTTTGCTTTCAACCCTTTTGTGTCAAGGAGTGTGGCAACCCAAAGTCTTTCCTCCATTTTACCAAATATTATTACTTCCGTCTTGTCTTTGTTCAGCTGAAGAAAATTTTGAGACATCCATTTGTTCATTTGCTCAATACACTGACAGAGATTCTAGGGAACCATAGTCATTTGGCGACAGAGCTGTACCGTTTTTTTCAAGTGTTTTGTAGTCTAAGCTGAACTCTGTTCTCTATCAAGTTAAGTTTCCCTCTATTTGTAGCTGGAAATTCCTGATGTTGAAGTAGTAATTGAGCAGATATGTTGACTGATTTTGTCAATTTTACCTTTGAAAAAGATGACTAGTTGAGAGAAGTTCAGGCATTTATTTTGAGGCGGGATTTGTTAACTTCTTGACAGTTGAAAATAGAAAATAGTGTTATTTTAACTTCTACTGATGATGTTAGAAAAGAAAGTCTATCTTCCTTTGCATACGTCAGAGTTATACTGTATGTGCGGAGCATCTCTTTATGGATCTCAATGCGGATCTGAAGTTTGTATTTACGCCATTTTCTTTCGGTCTTCCTACACTCTCTTTTTAGGAGTTTAACCGCTGGATTTTGCTTCCATGGTGCTTTGTTTGTCCTTAACTTTCCTGAATTGTAATGGAGCAATGTCATCCATAATGGTTGCCATTTTTGTGTTAAAGTCATCCAATTAGTCTTCTACCGTCTGAAAGTAGACTTGACGTCTGTGAAAGTGCTTGCTCAAAGAGAGCCATTTATGATTCTCCTTTTTTTGTCATCATAGAAATGTTATTGGGAACATAGACATTATAAAAGAACACAGAAATGATCGGGTAAGGTCAGGTCTTTAACAGTTGTAGAGACATTGAGACCCTTTGTGATAACAAAGTCGAGGGTATGGCCGAGAGAGTGTGTTGGCCCCCTGTACATTAATTCCTTGGCATAATTGTTTTCAGGATTATCCACATGTAAGTTTAGATCCTCTGATATAATCTGATAAGACTGACTGATAAGACAGTCAAACTCTATGCAAATGACTGACAGCATATCACCTAGCTCTTCAAGAAAGACTTTAGCTGAATGTTTTGAAGACATGTAAATTGTCAATAATAAAATCTGAGGAGAAGACTTGCAGTAATGTGTGCACACACAGGTATTCAAATGATGTAAAGTCACCGATGATGACTACCCAGTTGGAAGGATTGGAGTGTGTTTTCTGATTTATTTATTTATTGGTGATGGTATGAACATATTGTATGTTTTTACAGGCTTGCTCATGTTTCCCAAGGCTTGTGCATTGTTTTCTGAGATACTACTCTAAAATGTTGCTAAATGACTCATTACATCATACTTAAAGAAACACATTATTCACCTAAATTCTATGGTCTATGGCTATGAATCCAAACATGAAAATAAGATAATAGATAATAGCTTCTGCAAAGTTACTGCAATGACTTTGAAAAGTAATTTTGTAAAATCAACCAATGAAACACTGTTAAAAACTAACACACCCCCAAAAATTTCATCAATCACCCCTTGCATCGCTATAAAAATGAGAAAAATGCTATGTCCGCCATTTTGAAAAGAAAGTTTGTGCGCTCCGTTAAGTAAGTAAGTAAGTATTTATTTATATAGCACATTTTACATGCACAGGGTGCAACACAAAGAGTGCGGTAGGACTCGAATACATGCACTGCAAATTTGCCAGTGATTTGTCAAGTAGATTCAACTTGAATTGCTGGGTCTTAGATTAGATTCAACTTTATTGGCATTATGCAGAGTACAAGTACAAAGTTAGCGAAATGCAGTTTGCGTCTAACCAGAAGTGTAAAAAAAGCAGGAAAGTGCAATGTGATATATAAATTATAGACGGACAGGACAAGAAATTGAAAAGAATAGCTGGTTTACAGAAGGTAAACCCAGAAGGTAAATATGTGCAGCGTATTAGCAGTAGGCCTATATAGCATATGAACAATGTATGAACAACATGTAGGCTACAGATATGTGCAATGAAGTAGCAGTAACTTTATAATAGTAGTAAGAATACTATAGATGTATGCAGCTTATTTACAGAATATATTATAAGAAATGATTATAAGAAAACCATATAGACGGATATGCACAGTACTGTATGTACAGATATGTGCAGGAGGTTTGGACATCACTATGTCAAATAAAAAACGTAACGCTCAAATCGTGGATTGATCGTGGATTGATCATGTCTTACGTTTCCCCAGTCTGCTATTTGTCCGGATAAACAGACCCCTCAGATTTTCCAACACTATGAGGTTATTGGAAATTGAACAATGCTCTATTAAAGGACGGAAACTGATTTCCGATGCGGTTTTCTGATCTAAACAAAAAAATGTGGGGATTCTCAAAGTATAAAACAAGATATATTGTCATTCAGAGATGTAAAATGATTAAAATCTCCAGAACACAAAGTTGTGGAAACAGTTGAGTTGTCAAAAGAGAATAGCCTAAAATTACAACCTGAGGAGATTTATTTGACTAAAGGGGGCTTCGTAAGATCGTGGAGCAAATTTTTAGAGAACGGTGTGAGCAGAACTGTTGTTACAGTTTTTTTTTCCTTCCATTGCTTAAGCAGAATTTTGAAATTTCAAATTCAAATTTTTTTTTCCGAAAAACACAATTAACACACAGCCGCCACAGCCAAATAACAGAATCCCTCGGATCTTTTACAAAATGAAACACTTGTTTTAAAATGAAACTCTATTTTGTTGTCAAATCACAAACACACCAAATGATCCGATTACACTTGAATCATGTACACACAGTAATGTACACTGTAAAATCTGATGTGTTAACTATACAACTACACTTTAAACAATTTGGAAACCGATTGCCTGGAAAAGACAAGTAAAGGAACTTATTTATGTAAGTTATACTAAGTAAGTAAGTCAAGTAAGTATTACTCGGTGCACATAAACATTTTACAAAAAAAAACATCTGAATCTGACAATGTGAATCTGTCAATTTGATTGTGAATTCTGTTCAGAAATGAACGCACGCAAGAATGCTTACAGCAATGATGAATGAATGAAATGCCCACCATTCCATGAAGAAAGTGTAACATTATGGAAATGAGCCTTATTAGGCTTATTATTAAGGATTGAACGAGAGAGTTTATTATTTTATACAGTTTATTATCACAAGTAGGAATGGATAAAATGTTGAAGGTCGCCAAATAATACTGTCCGGAACAGCAAGGCCTCACTATCACACGGAAACACAGAGCATCAGACGCCTCAATCTCTAAACTGAAGAGTACACGTGAAACCTCACCAAATTCACACTAGAGGCTAGCTTTAGGCAAGTGCCAGACCATTCAAAAAACAACCAGTCCCTTCAAAACAAGGTAGAATGCTACGTTTAGTGGAATTCCGTGTTCATTTTGGGGCTATAATGAGGGTTCGGCGCTATGTATAAAGAATGTGTGAGGCAGAAGACAAGGACACAAGGAATCAGTGACACAAGGAATGTAACGACGCAGTCTTTTATTGACAACTGACATCCAATCTCAATATTAACTGTTGAATATAAAATGTTTGCTTTAGTTAAAGTAGTGAGGCTGATATGTCTACAGTATATACTCAAATACAATCTGGCTTTATGAAAAATCAGAAAAATTGATTATTAAAGATAGATTATGCAGATGCAGGCCTTAATATGCCTATAAACCCTATAGGGTATTTTACACAATCTAACATACATTTCTCATGCAACCCCTTAAGGCTAACTCCAACATCACCTTCTGCACAAACTAAAAATGTGTATTAAAAGCCTGAGTTTCATACATGCAGGGTGCACACTCTGTAATGTTTGTGGTAAATCTTGTCATTATATGAATGAAAACAGTTTAGCATTACATTCTATGTCAATGCAAAATTGTGGAAGTTAATGTGCTATATAAGGTGTATTAACAACTGGAATAATTACTTAATAATCTTTAAGTAGCCTAAGCAAGCAAGTTAGTTTGAAGCTCAAGTTAGTTTGAATGACTACATTTTGTTGTGTGTGTGTCTGTATACATGTTCATATGGATGTGTGTGTGTGTGTTTGTTTGTGAGTGTGTGAGTAACAACAACTTTCGTATGAATTTACAACTCAGAATATTATACAATATACAGTACAACAAACTTTAACAAGTTAATTTACTTACTTTTTCTAAGGCAACAGGTTTTCACAGTTTTTTAAGTAAAGCGAACTAATCACAATTTACACTGTAGCCTTTTCCTCATCGTCACCCACTTGACGAGAGAGTGTAAAGAAAGACGGCGGAGCTTCATTCTTCAGGCAACAAAAACACCTGATAGACAACGTTCTCATCATTTGTAGGTACAGAGCACCACACCGCAGAGATACTCTCTTCTCCCTCCGTTTTACCTTTCAAACAGTTACCGATGATTCCTTGACACGTTTTAAAGTCATAAGATCTCAAAATGATGGGGTCCTTTGGAGGAGCTCCCTCGATCTGTTGTTCAGTCATAGTATACAGACTCAGTTGGCCCAATTGAAAATGAAAGTCGTAGCCTAAAATGATATTACACCATCTCTCTTTTCCTCCTAACTCGTTGGGAGGAGGATCTTGATATCTGGAGGTAAAAATGGGCTTCGGTTTTTTCCTTGCCGGAGCGTTCGCCAGGTCTTCGTCAGGTTTAGAAATCCTGTTTTGAGGAGTGCCTGCTCCGCTAGACGGCCCCGCAACAGCATCCATATCAATAGTGAGCGCCTCTTCCTCACTGGCGCAGACACTGCCGCTAGCACTGCCGCTCATTCTCTCAGCCATGTTTGCTCTTTCTCTCTAGCTCTTTCTCTCTAGCTCTTTTATCCTCTTTGTGTTTTTACGAGCCTCTGCGTGTCTTAATGCTTAAAGAATACCTAGGTTTGCAACATAGGCTACATGTATGTAATCCTACACTACCCCTATTGTGCTTGAACTTTTCAATCGCAGGGCATAAGGCTTAAAGCTGAATTTTAAAAAGGTTACCCAGTGCCCGTTTGCATCTGCTCCTTTTATCCTCTCTGTTTTTACGACCCTCGTCCTTGATGGCGCAGCGTGTCTTAATGCTTAAGGAATGTCTGTGTTTGCAACATAGGCTACATGTATGTAATCCTACACCACCCTCTATTGTGCTTGAACTTTCAATCGCAGGCCATAAGGCTTAAAGCTGAATTTTAAAAAGGTTACCCAGTGCCTGTTTGCATCTGCTCAGCCATTTTCACACAATGGCTAGCCTAGGTTTCACCTCTTATGCGCGCTGATGCTGCAGAGAAGGAGAATTTTAAAAAGGTTACCGGGGCTCGATTGCACCTGCTCCTTTTATCCTCTCTGTGTTTGCGAACCTCGTGCTTGATGACGTAGCGTGACTCGATGGTTAAGGAATGCCCCTACGTTTGCAACATACATGTGCATGTGCAAGGTCAACCTCTACCCCCTGCTGTGCCTGTACAGTCAGCCTCTAGCCCGGCCCACAGGCATTTTTTGATTCCTCCCCATTTGTTTGATCACGCCCCTAATCCTTCCCGCTTTTTCAGTCACTTTCAGCCAAACCGTCGGAGGGAGAAGACGTGCGACTAAGAGCTCCAGACTTCAGGCTCTCTCTCTCTCTCGCGCGCGCGCAGAGTCCCATCCCAGGGACTCTGTCTGCCTGCCTGCCTGCCTGCCTCTGCCCGCTACTAGGCCCGGGGAATCCTAAGGAATCCTAAGGAATCCCAAGCTCCCCCGAGTTCAGAGCCCTCGCAAGCCACGCACGCCGCACAGGCCCCCGGCAACAAAAGTTAACTGTTCAACACGGTTGTCCCTCTCACACACTCTCTGGTTGTGCTTTACAGACTTTTATTTTAATTTCTTTTTATTTTTCAATAATACATTTTACAAACTTCTTATACATTAATACATTTTAAAAACTAAAAAAAAATACTTCTTTTATACATTTTTACAAAAAAACTCTACACTTTTTACGGTTTCAAGGCACAAAGCAAAGTTACGCCGATGTTGCTGAAAGTTCCAGAAAAACAAGAACGGTCCCGCCCCTTTGTATGATGTCATAAGACACGCCTGCAGAAAATAAGACCTCCCCATCATGACGTCATAAGATACGCCTACCTCACGTGATCAAGAATGATCTGGAAGGTAACGCCCCCCTGAATCAGCGAATTTATAATTTGACCTCTGACCTTAATTAGGGGGCCCCCCATCCATCATCTTGACAGAAGGTGGATGTTATATCTCTCTAGTACTAAATCATGCATAATTAAACAATAACTCAATTTAGGCTACTTGGCTACGCAAATATTTTCCTATTAGGCTACAGCACAACCCCATACAATGAATGGCTGCCTTGTCTCGCAATAAACAGCGGCGCTTGTTTCACTTGAATGTCACAATCCCGACATTTTTTCAACTGCATGAAACATAACCGTGAACCATCAAATATCTCCCAGATTTCAGTGCCCATCAGTCTAAACATTTAGCAATATAATCAAACAGTTCAGAAGTAAATTAAATCCCAAACCAAACCGAAAATGTTATGCTGTGTCCAGGGGTTCATATAATCCATCCATGCCATGCCCGTCAAAAGTTTGGAATAACCTAATTGACTGACAACGACTTGTTTGTGATTTTTAATAATATTTTTGCATGGTAGGAAATGTATTAAAATTCTGTTTTGGGGTCCCTCAGACCCTGCCACAGATGTGGTCCCCCCCAATGTTGACATCATGACTACGGCCTTGATTCAAACCCCAGTCTCCCGCATGCTATCCGTAATCTGTGAACACTGCACTATCCTCTTCCACAAGAAAATGGTGTTTGCGGGTAAACTTATAGTTTATAGGCCTGAACGTCATATATATATTGGGGTAGCCATGGCCTACTGGTTAGCACTTCGGACCTGTAACCGGAGGATTAAACAACTGCCACCACTGTCCATCGACGGAGATGCTGTGGAGAGAGTGAGCAGCACAAAATTTCTGGGGGTGCACATCAGCGACGACCTCTCCTGGACCACCAACACAGCATCACTGGCGAAGAAAGCCCAGCAGCGCCTCTACTTCTTGCGCAAATTGAAGAAGGCAAGTGCCACGCCTCCCGTCATGACTACATTCTACAGAGGGACCATCGAGAGCATCGTGTCCAGCAGCATCACAGTGTGGGGCGGAAGCTGCACAGATCAGGGCCCACTTCCCCGAAAGCATCTTAAGCCCCTCTTACGTCCCTCTTACGAACGTCTTAAGATTTGCCGACTGTTTCCAGAAACCATCGTAGCTTAAGAGCATCGTGAAAACACTCGTAGATCTACGAGTGCTCCAGAGTACTCGTTACCGGCTAAGAGCATCTTAACAGTAGGCTACTTCTCACTGATCTCACCAACAGGACATACAGAGGAATTACAACTTAGAATACAAAATCCAATTTACGTTCCCATTCTTTATTGTGTTTACCTGTGATGAATCAGATTTTAGCGTGCAAAATAGCCTACATTTAATGGTCATAATAATGTGATGAAAAGCGGTCAAAAATGCAGTCAAGTTGAAACGAGACGTTGCCAGAATAGTTTGACATTATCTTTGCTAAGTGAATATTTTATTAGGCCTATGAGGTAAAAAGCAGAGAAAGCAACATGTGGTTTAGTCTGTAGCCTACTGCATCAAAATCTAAGCCTACACATTTCCTCTCTTTCTTACTCGACTTCTTTCTTATCTTCAAACGTGTTCTTAAGTGGCACCGCGAAAAATTATTGCATGGTGCAACAATCTAATCTTAAAATAATTACAATTATTTATATCTCTGTGTGGTATATAACCTACTTGGGATGCTTACATGCAGATGTCAAAGTGTTTTTATTTTCGTATTGATGTGAATTAATGTGTAGATCCGAAGTTTAAATGGTAGGCCTATAGCTGTGACGTGCAGTCACCTGACATCACCGTCAAATCAGAGGATATTTCAGAACTATTAACGTGGACAGCTCCCCTTAAGAGCATCTTAAGAGCTGTGCATGCGCGTTCACGCTACGAGCATGTTCGGGAAACAGTCGGAAAAAACAAACGAACGATCGTAAGATGAATCGTAGAAAACCCTCTAAGAGCGTGTCTCCGTCGTTATCGGGGAAGTGGGCCCAGAACAGGAAGACCCTCCAGCGCATTGTTAACACAGCTAAGAGGATCATTGGAGCACCACTCTCCTCCCTGCAGGGCATTTACACCACCCGCCTCACCCGCAAAGCACTAATGATTGTCAAGGACACAACCCACCCTGCACACGAACTGTTCAGCCTCCTGCCCTCTGGAAAGAGGTACAGGAGCCTCCGCTCCCGCACCACCAGACTTGCAAGTAGCTTCATCCACCAAGCAATCAGGATGCTGAACACTCTACCCACTCTCCCATCCCATCACTGACAGCCCCCCCCCCCCCCCTTTGAGCAAGGCACCTAACCCCTCACTGCTCTCCGAGCGCTGCTGTTGATGCAGGCAGCTCACTGCGCCGGGATTAGTGTGTGCTTCACCTCACTGTGTGTACACTGTGTGCTGTGTGTGTTTCACTAATTCACGGATTGGGATAAATGCAGAGACCAAATTTCCCTCACGGGATCAAAAGAGTATATATATACTATACTATTCACGAAATTTCTGTTAACTAACAAACTGACGGTTGTATGTGTTCACTGAACCAAGAGTATTGTAATAAAGTTTAGTGCCTAGTGACGCTAGTAACTCCCCACGGTGACCAGTGAATATTGCTGCCACCACCTTTAATTAACCCGGTCTGGTCCGGTAAAAACACTGAGCATTACAGGCGGTCTGAAGGAAATAACAATGATCTTTATTTACTTTAACAAGTCCTAAAAGTGGCCCACGTTGGCCAAACAGCAACACACACATTAGGTAATCACAATAGGTCTGAATAAAATTAAGAACACACGTGAATGGGTAATAGGCCTACGTTAAGACAGGCTACAATTCATCAATTCAACACTGCAATAATAAAAGTCAACGCCACATTTCTCCAGTAATAAATACCACGTAGAAATACACTCCACACACTACTAGGCTAGTTACTTAGAAAAACAGGTAGGCTACTTTCAATACACACGTGATAAAGTCAGACGCTAAAAGGAATACACAGCTGTGGTGGCCTTAGCCGAACGATAGTCCAACAACACACACACGCACGTACACACATGCACCCACACACACACACAATTACAAAGTTATTAAAAGTGGACTTCCCTGTCCGGGTTCAGTGAGACCCCGTCGTCTCACTGAAAAGCGGGTCGCAAGTGTCTCTGGTCACACGCACATTCAGGGTAGCTCACTGGCATTCCCCTACACTGGATTCTGGCTACCTTAAAACCAAAGCCCCGCTGTCTTCCTCCGGGCCAATAAGTGGTTCCCCGGTATCTTCAGCGCCGGTGGTGCTAGCCGACCATGAACGAGTCCAACCCTCAAGTCCCCAAAGTCCATGCGAACCCAGGAGCTCCCTACGGCGTGATTCCAGTCTCAACCCAAAAAAAACTCAGCAACCCTCCCCCCCTTAAAACTATCAGTTCATTAGGCTCAGGTGTTTGAACACAGCCATTGCTGTTAATTACCGATCTCCAGCACCTGCGTTGTAAGTGGTGTCAGTCAATTCCCCCGTTTCTCAACACTACTCCCCCTCCAAAGAAATGGACTCGTCCCCGAGTCCCGATGAAGACAGGATATAATCCCGTGACCAAACAGGGGGTCTCCGAATGCGCTCCGGCCGACCCGGGCGTCCATCAGTACTGCGTCCGACAAACAAAGCCCACCACCAGCGGGCCCTGGGTGTGGAGCCAGCCCCCCAACAGATGAGGAAGACCCAACAGGCAGAAGAGGCGCACCGGCGGCAGGCAGGAGAGGCGCACCGTCGGCAGGCAGGAGAGGCGCACCGTCGGCAGGTAGGAGAGGCGTCCTGGCAGCAGGCAGGAGAGGCGCACCGTCGGCAGGCAGAAGGGGAGCATTGACAGCAGGCCAGCGAGGTACTCCAGCAACAGGCCGGAGAGGCGCCTCGGCAGCAGGCGGGAGAGGAGTCCCGGCAGCAAGCGGGAGAGGAGTCCCGGCAGCAGGCGGGAGAGGAGTCCCGACAGAAGGCAGGAGAGGCGTCCCGGCAGCAGGCGGGAGAGGCGTTCCTGCAGCAGGCAGAAGGGGAGCGTCAACAGCAGGCCGGAGGGGTGCTCCAGCAGCAGGCCGGAGAGGCACCCCAGCAGCTGGCAGAAGAGGTGTCGCAGCAGCAGGCAGGAGGCGCGCCCCAGCAGCTGGCAGAAGAGGTGTTGCAGCAGCAGGCAGGAGGCGCGCCCCGGCAGCAGGCAGGAGAGGTGCCCTGGCAGCAGGCAGGAAGGGAGCGCTGACAGCAGACGAAGCCGGCAGACCAGGCGGCCCGGCCGAGGACGCCGGCAGAGGAGGCGCTCCGGCAGCCGGCCCAAGAGACCGCCGGAAAACCTGGTCCGATTTATTCCTGGGTCTCACATCCCTTCTTTTGGGCCGCAACGAACTAGTCGTAGGCTGTTCCGCTACCACGTCTGTTGGTTGGCCTTTTGCTTCTAGAGTGGAAGGAGACGCGCATGGTTTCAGTTGATTGAAATGCATCACGCTGTCAGAGACCCCCCCTTCTGGTCGTATCCGATAGAGCACATCAGATATCCTTTCCACAATTCTATACGGGCCTTTAAACCGTCCTTGCAATTTCGGGCTTACCCCCTTTTTGAGTGCCTTATTCTTTAACCAAAACCAGTTCCCCTTCAGAATAGAACTGATATTGTGCTTTAAAATCAAAATTAGACTTCTGATTTTCTGAAGCCCTCGCCTGATGTTTTCTTACAGCTTCAATTACTGTGGCTAAGCTTTCAGTTATTCTCTCCACATAAGCGTGAACAGAGGAGAACTTTTCATTTCCCTCTAGATTTAACATTACGTCAATAGGCAATACCATTTCTTGACCGAACAGTACTCGATAAGGGGTGAAACCAGTAGTAGCGTGCACACTACTTCTGTAAGCCATCATCACAAATGGGAGGAGGGCATCCCAATTCTGCTGGTTCTCATCCACATAAAAGACTAACATAGACAGGAGGGTACGGTTGAATCTTTCAACCATGCCATCCGATTGGGGGTGGTAGGGTGTCGTCCTAGTCTTATTGATGTTCAACAGCTGGCAGAGTTGCTGAAACAATTTAGCCTCAAAGCTCCGACCTTGGTCAGAGTGCAAGCTCCGGGGAGTGCCATAGCGGCAAACCCATTCATTTAAGGGATCGCGTAAGCTTCTGTCCACTTTGAGAAATAATCTCCCACCACCATGATGTACTTATTCTCACGTCTTGTTTGAGGCAAAGGGCCCAAGATGTCAACAGCAATCCTTTCATACGGGCGAGAAGTAATTGAGGGGACAAGGGGCGCCCGAGGTGTTGGTCCCACTTCTTTTTGTGCGCCACACTCTGCACATTCTTGGCACCACTGTTTCACCTCGGTGAACCATCCTGGCCAGTAGAACCGCTCCCTAACCTTCCCTTGAAGTTTTTGTACACCCAAATGAGCAGCAGTGTTAACATTGTGTAGCTGACTGAGCACCATAGGCACTAAGGACTGGGGCAATACTATTTGGGTCTTTGCTGACCACCCTAGTTTCGGGGGCAAGACCCTAACCAGCCTCTCTCCCTGTACCTGGTCCCAAACACGGCCATACTTTTTGAGAGAAGGATAAGTGTCCCACACACCCCATTTATCTGCTGGCTGGCTTTTCACTTTGATCAAGGTTTTTACATCTGGGTCATTATGTTGGGCTCTTACTATCAGGTCATCCTCTGCCAGGGGATTCTGTACTATTTCGACTGGCTGGACGGAGGCTCCCCCACTCTGCTCTATCTCCTGTCTATCACATTGTTCTAGGGCACAGACCTGAGGTGATGGTTGTATTCCTACCGCTTCATCTGGGAGCTCCAACTGGTCTCCTATGTATGCCGGAAGTCTTGACAATGCATCAGCATTCATATGAGTTTTACCAGGCCGATGGATGATCTTATACTGAAATGCAGCCAGCTGTTCAAGCCACCGTGCAAGCTGTCCCTCTATACCTCGGAAATTATGCAGCCACCATAGAGAGTTGTGGTCTGTTCTCAGGAGAAACTCTCTACCGAGCAGGAAGTGCTTAAAGTATTTGGTAAATGCCACTACACTCAGGAGTTCTTTCTTAGTAGTGGCATATTTACGCTCCTGCTTAGTCAAGGCTCTACTTGCATAAGCCACCACCCTCTCCAGGCCATCCACCTCTTGAGACAAAACAGCCCCTATGCCGACGTCGCTCGCATCTGTATCTAAAATAAAGCTTCGCTGGGGATCAGGGTATGCCAAGATGGGTGCAGAGATCAAACAAACTTTTAATTTATCAAAGGCCTTCTGGCAGCTTTCATCCCAATAAAACCTTCTGCCCTTTTCAGTCAACCTGTGCAATGGCCTAGCCCACTCTGCAAACCCCTTAACAAATCGTCTGTAGTATGATGCTAACCCCAGAAAGCTTCGTACCTCAGTCTGATTTTTGGGAGTAGGCCAGGTTCGCACAGCTTCTATCTTGCCGAGGTCTGCCATCACTCCTGCAGCTGAAATAACATGTCCAAGGTAATGAACTTCGGTAGCAAAAAGGTTACATTTAGAAGGTTTCACCTTCAAATTAGCCATCTTCAATTTAGACAATACCTGGCCTAGCCGCTGAAGATGTTCTGTAAAGTCCCGCCCAAAAATGATGATGTCATCCAAATATACCAGGCAAGTAGTCCACTGCAAATCTGCCAAAACCAAGTCCATTAATCTTTGAAATGTACTAGGGCTGTTAGACAAACCATAGGGGAGCACATTAAATTCAAATAGACCTTGTCTGGTTGTAAAAGCAGTTTTGGGGCGATCCTGTGGGTCCATCTCGACCTGCCAGTACCCACTGGCAAGGTCGAGAGTAGAAAACCACTGGGCACTGTGCAGGCTATCGAGGGCATCATCAATATGTGGGAGGGGGTAAGCATCTTTTCGAGTGACCTCATTCAATTCCCTATAGTCGACACAAAATCGTAACCCCCCATCCTTTTTTCTCACCGGCACAACAGGAGCTGCCCAGGGACTGCAGGATGGTTGGATGATGCCGCTCTCTTGCATCTGCTTAACATGATCTGCTACCTCTCCTTGTAGAGTCAGGTGGGTCCTACCCAAGTCAGAGCTATGTTGACTAAAGACAGAAAGATGTTCTCCGAGAAGTTCTCTAATGGTTTGCAATTGTATCAGGCTGAAACCACGGTCTTTGAGCCCAAACTGTGTCAACAGTGACTCCGTAGTCAACTGTGACCCTTCCACAACATTTGCGATCGTGCCATTTTCCCCCACTACAACATCTGTGTGCAGGGTTCCCACAGTCATTCCCTTCCTTAACTTAAGTTCATCTTCTGTTACATTAAGCACCCTGAGTGGCAGAACACCATGATCAACTCTACACAGAGTCCTTGCTATCAAGACGCTTACTGCTAAACCAGTTGAGGGCTCCAACATTCCTTCGAGAAGCTCCCCCTGTGCCCCCTTAATGCTACCTGGGACAATGAACTCACTCCTTGGCGGGACAGTTACATCCTGCTCAATAACCACGGTTCGAGCCTGATCAGTTGAGTTACTGAAAAATAGTGGCAGTTGTTGGCCCATAATACGGAAACACTTCTCCCCAAGATTAATCACAGCCCCAAATTTAAATAAGAAATCTGTACCCAGTAATATCTCATGCCAAGGGATATCAGCTACTAAAAATTCTGTGACAAGTGTAAGAGAATTTAGTTGACATACAGTAGACCACTTTCCAAGAATGTTCATTTGACCTCCGTTAGCAACAGACACGGTTCCAGAATAAGGCAACAGATTGGACCTGCCATTAGTAGCCTGCCGATAAAACTCTTTGGACACTACAGAGACCTGGGCACCAGTATCTACCAGCAAGTTACAGTTTACCCCCCCCCCCCCCCACTTTAGCTGGTAAGAATACCCCAATACCCTGGAGCCCGCAAGCAGCACTAATTTGTAGGCCAGATGAAAGATCAGAGAGGGGAGTGAGCATTCGGCCCATTCTACTCACTCCCTCTAGTTTCCCTGTAAGTAGGGGCAGTCTTTCTTCATGTGCCGAGTACAGCCACATTCCCAACATGCATCAGAGCGGTACTTAGGGGCCCCACTAGTGGTCTGTGTCCCTGCTTTTGGTGCTCTAGATACAGTAGCATTGTAAGTTATAGAAGTAGAAAGTTTATCCACCGTGAGTTTTAAGGTTTTTACTTCTTAACGCAAACTCTCCACAGTCTGTAACAAAATTGTCATTTGGGAGTCTTGAGTAGTGCTAGACACTCCACGAACCCTGGCATCTGCCCCCACCTGGCTATGTTCTAATTCCCGAATGAGTTCTAGTTCTGCAGCCAAATTGACAGAAGCTTCTAATGTGGCTGGTTTGGAGCTACGAAGCTGTATACGCAGTTCACCTGCACCAACGTGAGCTACAAAATGTTCACGCGCCAAAAGAACTTGGGTGGCGCTATTAGCTGTCGGGTATGCTTTAGAAATTAGCCGCCTCAGTGCATTGCCAAAGTCTCTTGCGGATTCTGATGGTAACCTCCTCCTAGAGGAAAAACTGGCCCGATTCCAATCTTCACTCTCACAAGGATCAAAACATTTATTTAGTGCTGCCTTCAATCTTGTGTAACTGCTCCGATCATCTGCCGTCAAACCACAAAAAACTTCCCTGGCTTTCCCAGATAATAAAAGAGACATAAATTTTAGTTTCAACTCTTCATTCCAGTTATTGACATCCGCTGCTAATTCAAATTGTGACCAATCAACCCAATCACGACTCTGACTAGTAAATGTTTCAGGCATGAAAACCGGGCGCGCCACCCTGCCGCCAGCGCCCCCTGCCATATCATCAGATCCCTCAGAGCCTGTAGCGCTTTCCATTATAAGCGAGTTACTTTCTCAATTCTAGTATCCCACCGCTGCCACCAATGTAATAAAGTTTAGCGCCTAGTGACGCTAGTAACTCCCCACGGTGACCAGTGAATATTGCTGCCATCACCTTTAATTAACCCTGTCTGGTCCGGTCAAAACACTGAGCATTACAGGCGGTCTGAAGGAAATAACAATGATCTTTATTTACTTTAACAAGTCCTAAAAAAGTGGCCCACGTTGGCCAAACAGCAACACACACATTAGGTAATCACAATAGGTTTGAATAAAATTAAGAACACACGTGAATGGGTAATAGGCCTACGTTAAGACAGGCTACAATTCATCAATTCAACACTGCAATAATAAAAGTCAACGCCACATTTCTCCAGTAATAAATACCACGTAGAAATACACTCCACACACTACTACTGTAGGCTAGTTACTTAGAAAAACAGGTAGGCTACTTTCAATACACACGTGATAAAGTCAGACGCTAAAAGGAATACACAGCTGTGGTGGCCTTAGCCGAACGATAGTCCAACAACACACACACGCACGTACACACACGCACCCACACACACACAATTACAAAGTTATTAAAAGCGGACTTCCCTGTCCGGGTTCAGTGAGACCCCGTCGTCTCACTGAAAAGCGGGTCGCAAGTGTCTCTGGTCACACGCACATTCAGGGTAGCTCACTGGCATTCCCCTACACTGGATTCTGGCTACCTTAAAACCAAAGCCCCGCTGTCTTCCTCCGGGCCAATAAGTGGTTCCCCGGTATCTTCAGCGCCGGTGGTGCTAGCCGACCATGAACGAGTCCAACCCTCAAGTCCCCAAAGTCCATGCGAACCCAGGAGCTCCCTACGGCGTGATTCCAGTCTCAACCCAAAAAAAACTCAGCAACCCTCCCCCCCCTTAAAACTATCAGTTCATTAGGCTCAGGTGTTTGAACACAGCCATTGCTGTTAATTACCGATCTCCAGCACCTGCGTTGTAAGTGGTGTCAGTCAATTCCCCCGTTTCTCCACAGTATGAAAATAAAACACATCTCAACAGATATTATTGCCGAAACCTTTCAGAATTCTTCACTTTCTGCTGACGAAAAAACGAATGTCCACCATGTTTTTTGTGCACGTGAAAAAACGTCTTTTTGTTGTTATGTCACAGGGTGTGAATAGCTCAGTTGTGTGGCCAAGGCTATTCGTACCAGGGGTGTAAATAGACACTCCGATAATTTATCCATATTATGCTATTCTGAGAGGGTGATTTTCAGCCTCATATTAGACGGACAGTTTTATGAAACTAAGACCAAATATGATAAATGGTTAAATGTTTTCTCACCATCTTTCTTTCTGGAACACCATAAACACCATCTGTATTCCTTCCCTCATTTGAACTAATTTAGCTGTGAACAATTCATATGTTGTTAAGTTGTGTGCATTTTGAATATAATTTGTTTAGTTAGTTTAGAATTAACATACAGTATGTGCATGTCTATTGTATTTCTCTGTAGACCACACCGACCCAGACCACAGGTAAAGGCCAAATATATATAACTGATACATGCTTGTTTGTGCATAATCATTTACTAAGTAGTTGTTCTGTGTTTCTGTTTAATGTATCAAAAGTATTAGGTACTATAACTTAAGTACCTTTTTCATTAAATCAACTGTAAATGTACTGCACATGTTGAGATACTAGTTAAGATACATTTTGATTTACCTAATTTCTTGAAATTAGGTCAGACTAGCAGTGTCTCCTTGTGGAATTAGCTTAGCCTACCAGTACATATAGCCTACCGGTAAACAGAAAAAAACCCTCTCGTTTGTTTAAAGGGCATTAGTCTACACTGCAAAATATCTTTAGCCTGTAGGCTATTTTTGAATGAATCACCAACAATGTAGGCTAAAGCAAAGTCCTATTAGATAAGTCCCTCTAGTCGGCGGCCATATTGCAACGCTTTTTGGGCACTTATCGGGCATCTATTTCGGAAATGCGCGTGTGTAAGGATTCACAACACCAAACTTGCTCCTTCACAACACAAGCTGTCTTCACAACACACCACATGTTGAATTTCACACTTGAATTTCACTTGGGGATCAATAAAGCATCTATCTATCTATCTATCTATCTATCTATCTATCTATCTATCACATTATTGGCTCAATGTATTCACAACACAGCACATGATTGGCTCAATGTATTCACATGTCGACGTTTTGTTGCAAAAGGGGCGAGATATGTGTAGACAACTGCCATATTGCATTACTATGCATGCATTACTATGGAGGATTTTTTGAGTGTTGTGTCTCCTCATTAGAAACTCTCTGGCTAAAGTACCTACATGTAGATTAGTTTATCATGTCTTATATCATGGTCTAGGTTGAAAAGGGTGTCGTTTAAAAAGTGATATACTACACCTATAAAATTATTATGACGTTGCTTGACAACCTGAGTTAGTCCGCTCAGCTGTGACTTAACAACCACAGCCTTTGATGCGTCCATTATCAGAAATAAATGGACTTCGCAGAAGCAACCGTCCTCCGCTTGGCGTCGGACAGTTCACGCCTCCGCGTCGTCCATTTATTTCTGATAATGGACACCTCGTAGGGCATTATCCCTTACATATGCCAGAACGAAATAGGCAACGTTTTGGGGAGAAAAAGAGACAGTGAAGGACAGGACAAGGTTTTTATCTTGAAAGGAGTTTTTAAGATTTTAAGAGGAGTTTTTTTTTGTCAAATAGACAAGTGGATGTCATTTTGGTTGTCAATCATAAAATTGTAGGACACAGTTCTTGTTATCATGTAGCCTCAACTAGGGTACTCTCCACCAGCTGCTCACTGTCCCTCTATGCTTGCTCAGGCCTACATCTCCTCGTTCAAGTTCAACGAACTTCAACCTGTTGCTGACATAGAGCCTACTTGCAATATTGTATATTTTTGAAGATTTTACATTGGTGTTATTTTTGCATAATTGACAGTTTAACACAGTTTATCCACCTCTGACATTTCAGAAATAGAGTTTATCCACCTATTATTAGAGTTTATCTAGATACCTCTCAAAAGAGTTTATTCCCAATTGCAACTTTTAACAAAACAAAATCACACTGTATTATCCACATTTACAATATGTACACATCAACACTCTAGGAACCATTTAATACCACTATTGTTATAAACATTGGACAATAACCTCCACCACCATAAAACATGTTCTGAATACCTTTTTAAAAAATCTGATACCGCATGGAGCAGTACACTTTACCATGATCAGCAAATTCATAGTTTACCCGCCTCTTATTTTACCACTACACCCCTGGATGGTAATGAACACATGCCTAATGATAATTAAGTTAAGAAGAAAAATGTGGCCCATTGTCAATGTGAATATGCCGGAACAACAATAATCTGGAACATTGCTCAAAAACATACCTTGCATATCATTACAGTAGCTTTAGATGCATGTGATGCATGAAACATGTGATTCAGGCAGATCAGAATAAAGAGGTGGAGGCACTAAAGACCCTCAGATCCTAAAGGCAAAATTAATGAAAAAGCAATGGAATGAGACCTTTAACAATAAGTAGGATAAAAGTAGGTTACCATAGCTGTGTTTTTCTCAATTGCAAATCGGCTCTATGGTTTCATTTTCTTTTCTTTCTCTTTTTCTAAAATAGTCATTTTAGAACCGCATTGGTAGAAGTGTCAAACAAAACACATACTATGATACCATTCAGGAATGTGCAGTATCTACATAGAGTATCCATCTAAGACCCGCTCCTTAGCTTTGTACAAGATTTTTCAATGTCAGATACTCCAGCCACTACAGTCCTCAACAGTGACAGCTTGGGAATGGACATGTGTGTGTGTGTGTGTATGTGTGTGTGTGTGTGTGTGTGTGTGAGAGAGAGAGACCATGTACCTACCCTAAAGGTCAATATGAGTTTTCCAAGAGGAAAATCCATTTCTTTAGAGAAAAATAATTTAACACACACTGTTGTATTAAGGCACAGAAAATAAACATAAACAACAACATAAACATATTAGTGTTTTTGTTAGTTGACCCCTCATTTTCTTAGATTGAATTTGAACGGGCAATAAGCCTCAGATGCTTATACACATAATGTCAACAACCATTAACCAGAATCACTTCTCAACTTTTTTACTTGTATTTCTTGCACACACACACACACACACACACACACACACACACATACACACACACACACACACACACACACACACACACACACACACACACACACACCTTAATCCCTGGAATGTTGTTGTATGTCATGCAGTTGGCAAACAAACAAACAAAAAAGAGAATGTATCGCATTTAATGTTTTTTGCCACAGTCTCACAATATGAAAATTTTTAAAATCATGTTGGTGCTAACTTCTGCTAAGAGAACATTTTGATCTGGCAGAGAGAGAGAGAGATTCCATTACCAATTACGTTTCAGATAGATACCCTCTTGATTTTCATCTTGCTGGACAAAGAAAAAATAGGTGGAATTTATGAGAAAGTAGCACATTTAATGCCTTTCATTTTGCCATTGTGTTACAACATGAAAAAAATCAAGTTTATGCTAACAGAACATTTTGATCTGAGAGAGAGAGAGAGAGAGAGAGAGAGAGAGAAACATTACATTATAAATTACGCTTCAGAGAGAGACACCCTCTTGATTTTCATCATGATGGACTTTAGAGAGTAATAATAGCCTTTCCAGTGGTGCCAATAGATTCCGGTACCTCTCACCACACTCCCCTTCCCCTTGTACAATCCGTTGGGGTTGGTGTAATATGGGCAGCTATAGAACCAGAAGCCTCCATCATACAGGTCTGCACAGTTGGAGTAACTGGAGTCTTGGTCTTTGTCGTAAGTTGAGAACTTCCTCCCATTCGCATAATTTAGAGCATTACCTAAAAGACAAGAAACGATAAGAAACGATAAGACAGACTGAATGGCTATGGGCAAGAGCTTTGTAGTTAGTCCAGCTAGATGATTCATTGAAGTGAATTCGCTTTCCCACATTTAAAGAAATTTCATAGTAAACATAATTGACTTGTCAGCCAGTGACAATTACACTGCGACATAAAAAAGTGCTCAGCTAGGTGATTCATTGAAGTAGGTGAAATTGCATATCCATTCCTACATTTAAAAAAAAAGTCATACACCGTGACATGAAGAAGAAAAAGTGCTCAGAGGATATGTCATGTTGATGAGAGAATGCTTTAGATCATTCTGAAAACCCCAAACTCACCCGCTCCACCGTTGATGTATCCGCCCAAGTGAAGTTCGTAGCCATCGTCCTCCGAGTCAATGGAGAAGGACAAATATCGGGCATAGGCACTGCCCCCCTCCCAATCCTCCATGTCCACCTGCAGCTCATACTTACCCCTCCAGGTGAGGCTGAAAATAGTCTCCAGACCTGCAGATATGATAACATTTATGTCTGTCAAGGATTCAGAACCGCTGACTTGATTTAACAACTATTCTTGTATCACCCCAGAAACTCCACACAGAGTTTCCTTTCTGTTTGGGGGACAGGCTGCCCCAACTTAGTTTGTTTCCAGTTTTCGGAGCCTAGGCTTCCTACAGAGACTTGTTCTTTTTTACAGTATACTCAAGAAATGGGCATCTAGCGAATCCTGAGATGTTTTTGTTATTGGCTTGAAATTGCGTATGGTCATTGACTGCGCCTTTAATGTGGCTTACATTTGATTGAATGCATGTATTTCAGATGTTACATGGCACGCCAGAGATTAATGTCAGTACAATCAGTACCAGAATCAGAATCAGATTTACTGATTCAGTTCAGTTAATAAAGATGGAGATAGGAAAACAGAGTATAACTGAGAAGTCTGTTTGCTTCTGTAGGTGAAAGTGTCAAGCAAATTCCCCTAGGGGGAGCCAACACAGAATATTCCCCTTGACCCATTCAGAGAGTGAGAGCTGCAGTGTGCTTACCCAGCCAGTACTCTCCGTTCTTGTTCCCAAAGCCCTCCTTGTAGTGATCCCAGGGCTGGTAGAAGTTTACAGTGCCATCCATTCTTCTCTGGATCACCTGAAGAGGCCCACCATAAAAGTGTGTCAATCTTGTTTTTCACATTTAGTGTAGCCTACATATACAATAGGCTAAGAGATAATAACCAGGAGTTTATTTTTAAGCTACTGTATACAACCTTTAAGCTCTTCCATTTTGCATTTTCCATTTCACACCTCCTTTTTAATCCAGTCAATTGATATTGCAACTGATTGTTTTGAAAGTTTTACTGACCGTCCACTGTCCCTTTTTGTGATTCTCATCCTCTGTACACCCCATGTCACAGTACACCTCCACAGGCTTGTCCTCCGTTGTCGGGTAGATGGTGTAAACCCCGTTGTGCACTGACCCATTTTGGAAGATGTCCTCACAGTCCAAGGGCAGCAGGCTTCGACCGACGGGGTGGGAGTTCACCACCAGGGGGAGCAGAAGAGCTAAGAGGCAGTAGAGCTGCAGGGAAAGACAATAACAAGAAAGAAGCGGTTGGGAGAATGAAGCTGTATTTTAGTGTTATGATCACTGTACGTACACACCGCCGCCGACTTGAGCTTCCAAAGATTCAGGAAGTCATTCATTTTCAATGGAAGCCGGCTTCTCTCAGCTGCCAGAAGCGGCAAATCCGTCAGCGTCGCGTTTTGGGCGTCTTGAGCGACTTGAGCGTCAAGCAGAAAGTTGAAAGTCAGTCAACTTTATGGTAATGAGCTATGACGCGGTTCAGCGACCAACGACCAGCAACCAATCGAATAGAATAAAGTATTAGGATAGAACATGATCAAACGTAAAAGGCTGTCACGTCAGAGCTGCCAAAGCGTCCAAAGCTTCCCTATACTTTTTTGACAAGCGTCCTTGACAGGGCGACCAGAGCTTCTTTGGAAGCTCAAGTCGGCAGCGGTGTGTATGTACAGTCACAGATTCATATAGGCTATTTGTGTTGCATGCATGTGTGTGCATGTGTGTATCTCCAGTCAGGTTTATTTGACAATGGCCAATTTAACATTTTGCCAAACTATAATTAACTAACAAAATAACTAAATAGCATACCCAATCGGTAACACACACTATTAATGATGTTTTATAAACAAAGTTCGGGTGGAGCCTTCGGGATGATTGACAGCAATTAACTCACCCACTGCCGCTGCAGGGTAGGCCTATTTAAGCCGACCTCCTTTTCCATACGTCACACGCTCCGACGTTCGCGAAATCATTCAGTCTGCGTATCGTTCGCATTGACAAGACAGCTCTCATGGAACTGGAAATCCACCCAGCGCCAGCAAGGCGTTGACCCTACCCACTGGACAGTGGCTCGCATCCGCAGCACTCTCCATTCCCGCGGCATCGCGATGCCGCATGTCGGATAGGAAGTTCCATCTCCTCCGCCTTCTAACGCAGTCGGATAACCCGGTCTTTTCGCCATTCAGAACTTCAGTCCAATCCAAATAGGGGATTTTGCGATTATTTGACTTCAGGGTTGAAGCACGGGTTCCATCCAGGTGTTTTAGCAAGACCTACAGAGTCTTTCGTTTGTAAAAACCTACAATCTGCCGTCAAAGATCCGGAGGTAGTCACCTCACTCCTAAGCAAAGAGGTCGAATCTGGTTTTACGATCGGTCCGTTCACCATGCCTCCATTCCCAGTCTACAGGATCAACCCCATAGGCATAGCTACGCGCAAATACTCAGGAAAAAAGAGACTTATCATCGACCTCTCAGCTCCGCACAATAGTACCACTCCCAGCATTAACAGTCTGATTCCACTAGAAGAGTTCTCGCTGCACTACCACTCTGTCGATGACGCTATCGCTCTGATCAAAAAGGCAGGTAGACGTTGCTGGCTAGCTAAAGCGGACATCACCTCAGCCTTCAAAGTCATGCCCATTGATCTCGAATTCTGGAGTCAAATGGCATAGGAGATACTATTTTGCAGTTCGCCTCACCTTCGGCTGCCGCAGCAGTCCCAAAATTTTCGATACGCTATCAGAAGCCCTGTGCTGGATTCTCCTAAATAACTATAAGCTCCCATTTCTCGTTCATCTTCTGGACGACTTTCTAGTAGTTATCCCCCATTCCTACCCACCGGCCCTAGGCATCTCTACGCTAACTGACGTATTCAACAAACTGGGAGTCCCACTCTCAGAAGAGAAAACGTGCGGTCCCTTATCCAGACTCGAATTCCTCGGCATCATTTTAGATACCGAAGAATTCTCTTCATCTCTCCCCAAAGAGAAAAAAGACAGAATCTCTTTACTGTTGAACGAGTTTATAACCTCACCATCTCACACCAAACAAGAAGTTCTCTCCCTTCTAGGCCACCTCAATTTCGCCATGCGAATCATTCCCCAGGGCCGCCCTTTCATCTCGCATCTCCTAAACTGCGCCTCAGCATCCCCATCTCTCGAAGACGTAGTATATCTAGATGCCCAGTGCCTGGCCGATCTCAAACTCTGGAGGATGTTTTTAGACGAATGGAATGGTTTGTGCATGTTCTACGACGACTGCCAATCATATCCAGAAGACCTCCAGCTGTACACAGACGCAGCCCCCTCAATAGGCTTCGGAGGCTTTTTCAAAGGGCGCTGGTTTGCATCCCCTTGGCCACTAGAGTTCAGAGCGCTAATAACGGAAAACGAATCGTCAGCCGTGTTCGAACTCTACCCCGTAGTCATTGCGGCCCTACTCTGGGGGAAGGAGTGGACCTCCAAGAGCGTGCTAATCCACAGCGACAACGAAGCCGTAGTGCACGTCATAAATAACTCGCGCTCAAAATCGCCTGCGCTTTCCCCTCTTATTAGGCGTCTAATCTGGATAGCAGCCAGCTACCAGTTCATCATAAGAGCCGCGCACGTCCCCGGTTGCCACAATGAAATTGCTGACTCTCTTTCTCGTCTTAATTTCCAGAGATTCAGAAGCTTGGCTCCAGAGGCGGACCCGTACCCTACTCCACTCCCCAGCTTTTCGGAGACCATCTTCCTATAAACCACCCCCTCAGTTATCTTCAGCCCATCACGGCCGACCTAGCCCTCCAAGCCCTCACACCCAGGACCATGCAGTCCTACTGGACTGCTTGGTCGTGCTTCAAACAGTTCCATGCAAAGCACTCACTACCATTTCCCAGTTTCGATGCAGTCACCATATTATCATTTATCACCTACGCCCACACTTCACTCGGGATCAAAGTCTCTTCCATTAGAGTCTACCTAGCTGGCATTCATTTCTTCTACAAACGCCCCCACGGCTCCGAATGCCCCTTCTCCGACACCAGGATAGGCTTGTTAATTAAAGGTATCCGTAGGCAACATCCAGTCCCCCAAGACTCCCGCCTTCCCATTACCTCAAGCATTCTCGCCACCTGCCTCGCTACCCTTCGCAAAGGGTTCATGTCACCGCATTCCGATTCCACCATCTCCGTTATGTTTCTACTGGCCTTTTTGGGCTGCTGAGATGTAGCGAGTTTACATGCCCTTCGTCTCTCTTCGTTCCCGATGTCCACCCGTGCATCGCAGATCTAGAGCAGCTAGACCAAGACACCATTCGATTTACCATCAAACAGAGTAAAACCGATCAGTCCCGAAAGGACACTCCATATCCATTTAACTCCGCCTCAGATCTTCAGCCTTTCCAATAACTATCTCACTACATCTCATATCGGTCAGCTCAAGCTTCGTCTACTAGCCCGCCCTTCGTGTCAGACGAAGGGCTACCCATCACTCGCCACAGATTCCAGACACTCTTAAAAACCATTCTAGTCAAATCTGGTTTTCCCGCGGATCGCTACTCCGCACACTCCTTCAGGATAGGAGCTGCCACAACAGCTGCGCTCAACGGCTTACCGGAGCAACAAATTAAAATACTGGGCCGTTGGTCCTCGGATGCCTACCAGTCTTACATCCGCTCCATCTAGCGGATTTACGACTCGCTCAGCAAGCACTTATGTAGTTGGTAGCGGCCTTTCTCTGTGATCTTTTGGGGTGCAAGCGGTCATCGCTCTATCGCGATATCCGCTCCAGGCACTCCAGGACCACGGACAGCTACCTTGCCAAACACGCACTTCTCCCATACATTCTAGTCTAGCTGAAGCAATCATATAGAAGGGCGAACTAGTGAAATGATGTTTTATAAACAAAGTTCGGGTGGAGCCTTCGGGATGATTGACAGCAATTAACTCACCCACTGCCGCTGCAGGGTAGGCCTATTTAAGCCGACCTCCTTTTCCATACGTCACACGCTCCGACGTTCGCGAAATCATCCCCCCTCCTCCCCCTACTCCTCCATTTCACCAATTGCCCTGTTTCTCATCCTCCTTACACAGGGGGGTGCAAGCGGTCATCGCTCTATCGCGATATCCGCTCCAGGCACTCCAGGACCACGGACAGCTACCTTGCCAAACACGCACTTCTCCCATACATTCTAGTCTAGCTGAAGCAATCATATAGAAGGGCGAACTAGTGAAAGCATTTATTAAGCATTATGTGTTCCTCATTTGTAAAACATTGTTCCTATATTAATTCTCATTAGTTATCATGGTTTGGATAAAAATGTCTGCTAAATGAATAAATGTAAATGTAACCTTTACACACCATGGAAAGTCCTCAGTTTAGATGAGCTCACAAATATCCTTAACTTACGCCTTGCAACTCTTGAGTAAACCATAAATTATATTATTAGAAATTGGCTTACAAAACTTGTATCCACGTCCTAACTAATCCTTACTGCATATGCTTACCATAAAACTCCAAATAATAGCCCAGGCTTTTATTTTCCCAAATCGCCAAACTGCACCGGCTAGTATTAGAGACAGGCGTCTATATGAGACAGGCCTTTAATTCCCTTTACACAAAACTTTTCCTTTGCAAAGATGGAAAATATTATCGTATTAATTATTTCAAACACACTGAATGTCTACCCATATGACTAGGCTATCCGATGACAATTACGGATGATCATTCATTTTGTGTTGTTCATTGAGTGAGATAAGATCCAAATAGCGGGGATAACCAGAACAGATGAAACACGTTTTTTAATCAAACGTAATTTACATAGAGATCATATCACATTTTCAGCCCTGACCAAAACCGTTCAAGAATTATTTATGCAAAAGTGGAACATGCATAATGTTTCATTCTCCCTCCTTTTTGGCACAAATGAAACAGCATGAGAGAGCATGAACCATATAGTTTCTCCTATATTTTATTTGGCAAATTCGACAACAGTCAGTTTACATTTCAAATCATAGCATACCTCTTTCTCTTTATTGCTATGGCGGTACTCATTTAGAATAAAGAATAATGTTTGTGAACCCTTTTGTTTTGTTGTCAGCATAAATACAAGCTTACCATCGGCTTCTCAGCAAATTTGAAACAAAAGGGATGAATTGAACGATGTCGAAGTCGGACATATAGGTATAGTTCATATTGAAAAAAGTTACTGTATACAATTTGGAACTCTAGCTTTTCCCCACCGCAATCTTTTAATGCCATATGATCATAACTTTAGCGTGCGTAGTCTGCACCATACTGGCTTAAACAGACGATCTGACGGGTTTCAGAAGATTAAATACAACCCGAAACTAAAAAAACAGACCAGGCCTCTATTTGAGACCAGCCTTTAACCCAAACCTGTAGCCACACCAGGTGATTAACTCATTGAATGCCAAGCTGTTTTCAGAAGCTTTGTCCTAGAGTGCCAGCAATCTAGACCATTGTTGATGATTTTTGTACAGCCACAGCATATTCTGTGTTATAGCTATGAACACATACAATGGCTCGTTTAAAAGGTGAGACTTTAAGCTCTCAGTGGGTGCAAACCGTGTATTTCTACACGCCTCTGTTCCTGAGAAATCCCAAGATAAA
Organism: Alosa sapidissima; assembly: GCF_018492685.1. Classification (NCBI taxonomy): domain Eukaryota; kingdom Metazoa; phylum Chordata; class Actinopteri; order Clupeiformes; family Clupeidae; genus Alosa; species Alosa sapidissima. The sequence goes on along the minus strand of NC_055965.1, from coordinate 16,318,216 downwards.
CAGTGGCTAGTTTTCATCAAAATCACTGTTTTTTTCTAGAAATGGAGATATAACGTCTTTCATGAAATATGAAGTGTTGCCTGTAAACTTTCCGCGAAGTGATCAGCGAGACCTGGCGAGACTGCCACCTAGTGATAGACCCACGAAAATGGCCTGGTTTTGACCTGACGTGCATGCGTCACTGATTCGACCCAAAGCGGCAACCGAGTTATGATAAAATGTCCAGATAAAATGTCCAGATTGTGCGTTTTCATGAGTTTTCGATCGTCATATATTTCATTTCCATTCATCACAGAGTTCCCAAAATCACATATAAGGTGTGTTAGAGTGTCTAGTTTCGTAATTAAAAAAAAAAAGCTAAGAACGTAATATTACGTTTTTGGCACTCAACGCATGGGAAGGAAAAACGTAATATTACGTTTTTGGCACTCAATGAGTTAAAAGAGACAGGCGTCTATTTGGGACTCGGCTATTACAGTAATCATTATGTTTTATAAAGGCATGCATACATGAAGGTGAAAATAGTTTCTTAATCATTAACACACCCATTCTAATAAACCAAATCTTATAAACCACAGACTTCCTTAACAACGGTCAAATAATGGAAACAAATTATTTTTGCATAATTTATTAAAGCAACACCAAAGAGTTTTTTGTACCTTAAAATAATCTTTCAAAATTGTTTCAGTGGTTCAACTTGTACAGGGTGAACGGCACTTCTGCATTCGCTTTGCAACCTTTTATCGGCTATAACCGCACTATGCAAGTTTGCTAGATCGGGTAACGGATCTGTAGTCGATAGAATGAGACATACAAATTTGACTTGCTTCTGATGTTGCAATGCATCATACTTTCATAAAATCATGCATACTCTACATTGTCTGTGGACATGGTTGTTTCAAAAGCCGTTGCTGGATAAACAAATAGCGTTTATCCAGCTATGGATGTTCAAATATTCAAAATATATAAACATATTTTAGATAAGTATATGCACTATGAATAAACTATATGTATAAATACTTGACTAATTACTGTAGGAACACTGCTTTACGAATGAAGAACATTTAGTAATAGTTAAAAATGCTTAATAAATACTTAATAGTGTGTAGCTATTAAGAAGTGTTACCACTCAATATCTTACTGTTACTGGTGGTTTCCCTTTTTAAACTGTTTCTCTTTTGTAATTTATTATTCATTATAGTATGTTGCCCCTTTTTTAATTTCATGTTTTTACAATGTTTCTTTATGTAATATTTTGCACAATTTGGTGTTACACTGTCTTGAAAACTATGTCCTAATGCTGTGGTACCCTGCCATTTTAAATTTGAATACATTTATTTTGATTTTAACTGAATACAAGATGTAGCTTGCAATACAAGATGTAACTTACCATGTTAGATGGAAGTTTCTGGTCACTGAAAAACATGTACTATCTAATGCCTTGGTAGAAGGTCTTACTTGTTTCCTAACTGCAGAATGAGTGATGATTCGGATTTTCGCTTTAAATACAAGCTAGAGCAAGTAAAAAAAAAAAAGAAAATCTAAAAAAAAACCCAGAAATAACAAGATAAACTAGTTAGTGATGATGAGATTGTGTCATGTATAATGTGTGTGTGTGTGTGTGTGTGTGTGTGTGTGTGTGAAAGAGAGAGAGAGAGAGTCTGTGTGTCTGTTTTAAATGCAGTGAGCATTTAGGCCAAGTAGGCTATAGTAACAATAACCCGCAAACATTGCATTACAATTAGTCTTAAAGGAACACGCTACCGTTTAATGAAATTGGGTTATTCACCGTCTCCCCTAGAGTTAGATAAGTGAGCATTTTTTTTTCTCCATGCATGCATTGTCTTTGTCTGGAAGCGTTCCCGCTAGCTTAGCATAGTGAGTGAAATCTCTCGTCGCCGGATAGCATGTCATGAGTAAAAGTGAGCGAACAACAAAAAAAAATTTCCCTAATTACTTCTTGTGGCCTGCATATTCACAACGAGTACAAATGGCAATGCAGATTTAGACGAGGAAATTTCCTATAGGCTTGGGACCATATTGGGGGGAAGCACAGGCAAAGCACTTTTGCTTGGGCACAGAAGTCGAGGAGTTATGGATAGGCTACCTCTCAACTGTCATGCTTGGTGCTGCAGGCAGGTGACGTGCTAGTCCGCTTATTTTTTTGCTGTAGCATTTTCGTAACAACATATTCATTTTTACGAGACAAGACAACAGTTTGTGACAAAATGCGAATACACTCTTGTAATAGGGCTTTAGAATGAATAAACAAAAATCTATGACTTAAACGTGCAGTCAGCTATTATGCAGGAAGTCGTGGAGGTTTATGTTTATGTTATTTTAAATGTATTAAGTCAGAAAGGGCCTGCACACCTTGGAAAAATGTTTTGGAAGTAAGGGAAAAGCACAATTTTAAATTTATTTGCACTTTTTTCCCCCAAAACAACGTACATAATATTTTATGCAAGGACTAAACAAAACACACCAGAGATGTAGGCCTACTGTAACTCACCCCTCCCTTCAGTATCCCCAGAGAAACTCCACACAGGGTTTCGTTTTCGTTTGGGAGAAGGGCTACCCCCACATTGTTTGTTTCCAGTTTTCGGAGCCTATGCTGCCTACAGAGACCAGGGACATGGTTTTCGGTACCCATTTCAAGTTTTTGTGTGAAATTGCACAGCGCCTGCTTCAGAGGCCACTGTTACCACCTAGTTTGGCCTATCATCAAATGCTTGACCTCTTTGGAAAGCTCAGACCCTGGAGTGTCTTGGGAAATCATGAGAATAACTGCAGTGTACTGACACAGAGTTACAGAGGCTAGAATATAGTTTTTATTTTTTTCTGCTGGATTACAAGCACCTCTAAACTGACCACATTTCAGCCCTCTAGGTCACATGACTTAGAAACACAACTGAGGCCTAACACCAGGTCTTGTGAAGCTGTGTGTAAAAGTAGATCAATATAAAATGAAAATATGAGTATTTTAGACCATTATTTGCAAAGGTATGCTCATGTGTTTTGTAAAATGCCCTATGGAAACTCCCCATAGGACTTTTGGTTGCCCAAAATGCATACTGACAATCAAAGGCTTACTGCATATGAACCCCTTTGTGTAGATCTTGGTCTCAAATGAAAGGTAACACTCTGAAGTTACATGCTCACATTTGGATTGTATCTCAGGGTCTCTGGTATGGAATGACTACGCTAAATATGGAATAATTGCACAAAAATATAAATCTTTGCCATTTATATTTCAATTCAATTAGTGTGTATACTTCACTTCATACTTCAACTTATATTGGATGAAACAACATGGATATTTCATTGCTCTGGGTTCTTGTGGACATTGCAAGACCCAATATATGCTGCATCTACTTATTATTAGGATATACACTGCAGCTAGAAGGTAGGGAAGCACCAAAGGGGGACAAGGGCATTTTTGATTAAATTTCATGCTGATATGACTGTGTGCTGTCACTACGGTTGAGTGTGCGCTCTGACTGCCATACTAACGGGCCTGGCTCTTTGCCGTTGAGGTCAAGCTGCAGGATACTACCCCAGAGACCTGAGTTCGCGACTGGGAGGGGTCACTGCTCTCTCCCTTCGCTACATATGGTGTCAAAAGTGGGATGGCCTCCCCTGAGGTCATTGGAAGCTTGCCCAATGTGTGAGCCATATGAGGGACCCACAGGATAGGTTGACCCTAGTGTGAGGGACCCCAGAGATGGATGATGTGTGGGGCACCCTGGGATGGGAGAAGTACAGCTGGTGGTTGCCTGAGGGAAGCCAGTGTGCGTTAACCGCTTTGGCAAGCTTCCCGAAGGGGAGGGCAGTGTGACGGATGAATATCCGCTCTGACTGCCATACTTATGAGCCAGGCTCTTTGCCATTGTGGTCAAGCAGCACATTTAGTACATTTAGGGTTCACGACCGGGAGGTGTCACTGCTCTTTCCCTTCGCTACACTGACCATAATCTGAAAATCCCCTACAGTCATTTTGTTATATATTTAATAGAAAAAACACAAAAAACAAACATTATCACAAGAAAGTAACATTTAGTATAATTCCTAATTCCTAGTTTTACTCCTACGTCTACCAAAGATCTTTCTCTGTATCTATAGGCCAGTACTCCTCATCCTCTGCCCCTGTGTCATATGGTGTCCCCCAGGGATCCATTTTGGGTCCAGTACTTTTCTGCCTGTACATGCTCACCCTAGGTAACATCATCAGAAAATTCAATATTTCATTCCATTTCTATGCAGATTACTCCCAACTGTACATCCCACTTAAATCCGCAACTCAATGCAGCCTCTTTTAGACTGTTTGGAAGAAATTAAAATCTGGATGGCTAACAACTTTCTTCAGTTAAATGATAACAAAACTGAAGTTATTGTTTTTGGGCCTTTAAAATCCAAAAATTCCATCCCTGTCAACCTTGGTCCCCTTGCCCCCTATGTGAAATCCCATGCACGTAACCTGGGTGTTATTTTAGACTCTCATTTTAACCTGGACAAGCACATCTGTTGTAAAGACCAGTTTTTATCAATTAAGAATAATCTCCAAACTCAAGTCTGTTCTATCATACAACAATCTGGAAAAAGTCATCCATGCTTTCATAACCTCCCCTCTAAACTATTGTAGCTCTCTCTACTTTGGTCTCCCTCTGACACCGGTGGCACGGCTTCAGATGGTCCAAAATGCAGCAGCTAGGCTGCTCACCAACACGAAAAAGCTTGAACATATATTACACCTGCCCTATAGCCTCCTTGCACTGGCTTCCAGTCCAGTCAAGGATACAATTTAAAATACTGCTGTTGGTCTTTAAGACTCTTCATGCTCTGGCCCCCAGCTACATAGTTGATATCATTCATCCCCATGTAGCCCCCAGGTCCCTCAGATCCTCCAGCCAAGGTGTCCTCCATGTCCCACGGTCCCGGCTTAAGCAAAAAGGTGACAGAGCCTATTCTGGTGCTGGCCCTCAGCTGTGGAACCAACTGTCACTTGACATCAGAAATGCCCCTTCAATCACATTATTCAAAATCAGGCTCAAAACGCACCTTTCCGGTGCCTTCCCGGTGATTTACTTGTCTTACCCTGTTATGTCTGTAATTAAGTGTTGTCTGTTGATGTCATCTTAGCTTAAATCATTGATCTGTATGTGTACTTACTTATCTATTTTATTTTATTTTATCTTATTTTATTATTCTTTATGTACAGCACTTTGGTCAGTGCAAGCTGTGGTTAAATGTGCTCTAAAAATAAACTTTACTTACTTACTTACCCAAGTAACCCAGCAACACCGGTGCGTGTTGTTGATTAATACTAAAAATGTGGGTAACACTCCATAATAAGGTGCCATAATAAATAGTAAACTAGTAATTACCTAACCCTTTGTTAATATTTGTTAATTGTAACTAAAATATCTATTTGCCACAAGTTAATAGTTTTTTCATCATTAATTAAATATTAGTTGTTTGCATAAAATCTGTGTGTTAATGTTTTAACAAATCTATTAACTAATATTGTATTAATATGTGTTAATAGTTAACTAAATGTATTTTTGGCACTAATTAACAGTTATTTCTTACATCATTTAAATGTTAAATGTTTATTTACAAACTATATGTTAATAGAAAAGTTAATGACTTATTATTATTTAACTAATTGTTATTAAACTGTGCTTCTGCCTATCCCAATATGAACCACTCCCCATAGGACCCTTACAATAGATAGATACTTTATTGATCCCCACGGGGAAATTCAAGAAAAAAACCACAGAGCTACCTTGACACGTTTCCACTCTTGTCGGCGCCGGAACCGCTTACAATAAAGTTGGTTAAGCTTAATTAATATATTAGTAGTATATAGCTATAAGCGTGGGGCCCCTTATAATAAAGTTGGTTAAGCTTAATTAATATATTAGTAATATATAACTATCAGTATGGGGGACCCTTATAATAAAGTTGGTTAAGCTGTATTCATATATTAGTAATATATAAACTATTAGTCAGACGGTGAAGAGACCAAAACTGGCTTATCACATTTATTCCTTTAGGAAAAGTTAAAACAAAACATGCCTTCAGACACTGGCATACATAAAACAGCATCTGCACAAGCAAAATAAAAAGAAGTAGTTGAATGGGCTATATTAGCCTACATGCATCAGATATTGCATTCTGTGCACCTATGCACTAGGCACTTTTCCTGCTATTTAGGCTGCGGCTATTTTACCCATGTGTGCTCGAGGGTGTTCTGTCTGGGAGGGTTTGGAGAGTATTTTTTGTGTGTAAATGTTGTGCTGCGTTTGGGGCTGGGGGGATGAGAATGTGTGTGAGAGTAAGAGAGAGGGCGGGGCATATAGGGGATGTTTGTCGGGACTTATTTTCCCAATAATGACCGGCATTCTATACATTATCCCTTACTTAGATGCATCTGTGACCTATCATTATGTTCCTATATGCCAGTCCTTACACTCTTAAAACAAACGTGTTGTCCCTATCTGAACACAGAGATGTGTTAAAAAATGTGTTGTTTTCAAAACAATTGTGTTATTTTCAACACATTGTGTAACAAATAAAAATAGGAAACAACACAAACTGTGCTGTCCCTATCTGGACACTGAGATCATGTGTTAAAAACAACACAAGTTGTGTTTTACTGTGACATCAGAAAGGCAAGTCCATCATGATGAAAATCAATGAATGTCTCTGGCTTAGGTATGAATTTTTATATATTTTTTCTCTTCCTATCACTTATTCTCTCTGTCTCTCTCACTCTCACTTTCTAGCTGGTCAATGGCATTGCATGTTTTTCATAGTTTAGGGGGATGGGACCTACTGTGAGGTTGAGGAGGATGGGCAAGTCATTTTCTAAGATATGAAGTAACGGTTTGGATCGAAGAATTTAGAACAGAGCAGAGCGCTCGGTTGGACCTAGAGAGAGAGGGAGTCCATGGGCTTTTCTCAAAGTCAAGGATGGGTCCTTCAAAGCCACTCTTTCAAGGACGTTACGTCATCAAATCTCGCCAAGCACTGTTCCAATGTCAAGGGTGCTTTACAATTCTATCAAGTACTGAGTCTTTAGTTCTGAGATTTTCGAGGATGCATGCGTGTATCCTCTGCATGTTTGGAACACCCACAATCCTGTGCGCACACATGATTTTTAATAATGCACCTGCAGCTTCCTGCACATTTGCTAGTCTGTTCCATTGTGTGTTTTCCATATGATAGGAAGAAGCCTTGCCTCATCTGTGAAGGATTCGACTTGGCAGGACTCGTTCTACCAAGCACGAATCCTTGACTTTGAGAAAAGCCCCATAGGTCATGGTGATAAGGAACAGGAAAAGACCTTGACCAAGATTCATTAAACTGCATTTTACTGCATATTACTGTACTGCAGCAATGCAGTATTTTGGACATGAAAATACTACTGTAGGCTACTGCACTGTAGCCTAGTAGCCTATAACTGCACTGCACTTCAACAAAAAAGTTATTTTTTGTAAGGGGATATTCCACCATTTGGGGAATTTATGCAAATTAGCGTAGCGAACGTGCTCACCTACGTCACGCACAGCGTCGACGTGTCTCGCGGTATTAGCCTTCTTCTATTTTCATTCAGGAACAGCGGTCATGTTGACTGTTGTGTGGGCTGTGTTGGTTTATCTACGTCTGGTTAATCAACAGAGATATTCGTGTTCATGAGAATGCCGGAACACACATCCTAAATATTGACGAAACTACCCAGATCAGATATATAATGTTATTTGATGGCCAGACTCTCTCAAAGCACTCGGCAGATATCATGAACATCATCAGATAGCTTCGTGAGGTTTTTTTTTCTAACATTAGTGTTCAAAACCCTCAAAAGAGAAAAACATGTAATTGAATATAGGAAAGTTCCTTGATTACCAATGTTAACCCTCTCTGTGGGATCTCCATCAATGCCCCCCCCAAAGTATAACAGTATATTAAGAGGCAAACTCTCTAATAAGGCCCAGTCACACGGCTGGCAATTACTGCAGCTTTCTGGCAAGACCGAGTCTGGGAACGTGAGTGTGTGTGTGTGTGTGTGTGTGTCTACTAGCTGATTGGTTTTATACGATCAAATGGAATCTCACCCTGTCTGCTCTTCTGCATCGAATGAGAGACTGTGTGTGACTTGCAGATGAAATCACAAACTAAAAGTAACATTTGTTAACTACAATACATTCTATAGGCCTACATAACTAGCCAGCAGCACGTGTAAAGTTAGGATGTGTTAATGTTCCCATCAACTGTTGATGGGACATTTAATGTTGAAACATTTGTTGTAATGCCAATATTAACACTTTATTTACATGCAAGGTTATAAAACTGTGGTGAAACAGGTTTTTGTCATAATAACTAAACCGCACACACACACACACACACACACACACACACACACACACACACACACACACACACACACACACACACACACAATGGCCTCTGGCATTAGCATTTCTGAGAAATAAAACAACATGAAATCTGATAAATAAATTCCTGTGCTATGAATGCATTCCTCTGCCTTATGTCTGTGAGGTTCATAGACACACACTCCGTCCTATCATTTGCAAGGATCTGAAGTCTCACACATCGACCATGAGACAGACCTCACACGGCACATGCTCTGACACGTATTTGCTTCCTCCTAATGTTATAATTTAGTTACTAAATACAATTGAACTGACAACGGAATCTGGTAATTTTGTACAGTTTACAGGTTACACATGCATGTGACTTTTCAAGATGCCAAAGTGCTCTGCATCAAAACAAGTGCACAAGTTCAGATTCACATATGGCATGGAATTTTTTATTTGTCTATGAATAACTGAACAACCAAACTCATTTCAGTTATCAACACGTCTTGCTTTCTGCCCGGTTTTAGTCATTTTAGCTGACACTTTTATCAAAAGCAACATATGATGTATTGACACTTTGATTGACACAGGCTGTATACTGTAGTTCACCTGTTAGAGACTGACTGAAACAAAGTAAGCGAAGCAAAGATGGGGAAAAAGGGGATAGTAAACTCCATATGGTCTGGTATATAAATACCACAATGGATGGATTACCTTCTTCATGAACATGACCTAGAGAGAGAAAAAAACGTGCAGTTTTGTAATCCAAGAGGGAGATGACAGAGAGATGGGCCTTCTTAGGTCAAGACAAAAAAGGTCTTCCCAAGTAAGAGAAAGATTCGTGAGCCAGATAGTACAGTAGGTATTTAAAAATGCGTAGGTGTCCCTGCAAATTAATAGATAATTTATTCACAGGCTTTCATTTTCATACTGTCCTAGTATTCATATATTTTCCTCATCTCCACAGGAATCTCACAACACCGTGGTCAGTCCATGTGATTTTGTCCCACAGATTCAAAGCTGTTATTCTAAATGCATAATGCAGGTTATTTGCACCATCTTATTTTCAATAACTTTCCTGCATTCAGTTTCTAGAGATACAATATACAAAATAAAAAAACAGATATTGAGAAATGATTACTTTGTATGTACCTACAAAATATCATACTGCAAGTACATGACATGTTATTCTCCTGATTAAATAAGGTGCATCACATTCAGTCAGATCTAAGCCTAATATAATATTTCACTTCACATTTATGTATTAAGCAGACAATTTACTCCAAACCGCAAGTATAAATGCCCCCTTCCCCCCAAGTAAATTATGATTAAAGCTCTGTACTAGAACATCATGTTACAAATGAGCCAAGGCATTTTTCTTTATGGTTTCTTTTACGGTTTCCACAACAATATAATGTGCAGGTGTGAAATTAGTGTTGAGCCAAAAAAAAACATTATCGCTGCTGCAAAAGTTGAGCCCAAAACCCTTAATCTTGAAGCAAACTGAAAGACTTCTCAAAACTCATTTCTAGTGAATGTTTCAGACCCAGTTAATCACTGCTATTTAACTGGTGCATCAAACATGCAAAAACATATGGGTTTTCCTTTTATTTCCTCCTTCAAATTCCATCTTTCATCAAAGAACTAACCCCATCTACCCTCATATAACCCCATCTACCCTCATATAACCCCACGTAAGAATGAAAGATAGAACTTGGAGGAACTAGTGTAGGGTGTAGGGTGTGTGTGGTTGTGTGCTTCAATGAGTCATTTCAGATTTTTGACATTTTATGCTTTCAGGTGCAGCGAAGCAGTTACCCACCCGACACGAACCAAGTAGTCTAACACACGCACTAAAGCACAGCTGACACAGGCATGTTTTTATCTCTCTTTCTTTTGTCCAAGGCTTTGAACCGGTTCATGGAACGAAAACAAAAACCAGAAACGTTTGATGTTTTGCTAGGAACAGAAACAAAACCAGAAACGTTACTTTTTTTTATGTTCCGGAACAGAATCATTTATCTAAAATAATGATAACCGGTTAATAGCGTATTTTTTGGTTCTGCTTTGCTGCATGTAAATACCGGGGCGGTGGTAGTGTAGTGGTTAAGGAGCTGGGCTAGCGTGCAGTGTCCTGAAAGTTGTCGGTTCAATTTCCAACTTCCACCGTTGTGCCCTTGAGCAAGGCACTTAACCCCAAGGTGCTCCGGGGACAATGTAATCCCTTGTAATATAGCTGACATATGTAAGTCACTTTGGTCAAGAAGTGTCTGCTAAATGTAATGTAATGTAAAATACCTAATAGTCCAAATATTGGTTTAGCAATTGTGCAGGATATCACATTTATTTGTGTTTATGATTATATTTAAATTTATTGGCAGACGATTTTGTCGGAGCCTGGGCTGCCTACAGAAAATGTTTTTTTTTTTACAGTGTACTCACAGAATGGGCAGCTAGCGGTTGTGAGGAGATTATTGCTGAATGTGACAAAAAATGTTATGGAATTGAACATTACTGACTGCACCTTTAAAAGAGAACAATGTGTAATTGAATATGGGAGCCAAAGTTCCTTGATTACCAATGATAACCCTCTCTGTGGGAGCTACATCATAAAAGGCCTGGTCATAAAAAGGCACTCAATCAAATGTTCTTCTTCAATCCATGATGTTTATGGAAAGGCCCATGTCCCTCCCCAATATTCAACTATGCTTAAAATGCAAATATTTGTACACATTACACATTATCACTCACCGCTTTCTGAAACAATCACTTGCAGACAATCTCAAACTAAATGTAACAACAAACTAAATGTAACAATTGTTAACTAGAATAAATTGTATAGCCAGCAGCCCGTGTAAAGTTAGGATGTATGGATAGGACTTATTTGTACTACTCTTATGCTACTGTTACTACACTGCAATGGTACTGTTACTGCACTGCACATAACTATACATACTGTACATATCTGTCTATACGGTTCGGATATGTATACTGCTGTGACATCTTCACAGGATGTGTTAATGTTCCCATCAACTGTTGATGTGACATTTAATGTTGAAACATTTAATGTTGTAATGCCAATACTTTATTTACATGCAAGGTTATGAAACTGTGGTAAAACAGGTTTCTGTCATAATAACTAAACCACACACAAACATTTCCAGTTGGCTTCTGGCATTAGCATTTCTGAGGGGAAAAAACAACACAAAATCTGATAAATAAATTCCTGTGCTCTGAATGCATTCCTCTGCCTTTTATCTTTGAGGTTCATAGACACACATGCCATCCTATCATTTGCAAGGATCTGAAGTCTCACACATGTGAAACACTATCATGTGGGGCACCCTGGCATGGGATAGGTACAACTTGTAGACAGTACACCCAGTACCATACCTGTCAACACTCCCGTTTTATCCCGGGTTTCTCCCGTATTTCAAGGTCATCTCCCAGCACCCTCCCGTTTTGTTATTTCTCCCGGAAAACTCCCGTAATTTGCATGGCCATCAAACTTCATTTTAAAATCATTGATGCATTCAGGTTGCCAGGTTGTGTATGAAATACACCCTACACATACACGATCACTTAGTTTCAATTTCAACCGTTTTGTCATAGGCTAAAACCTGGCAACCCAAAACCCAAATAAGGAAGCAGGTACCGACTGCGCAGCCTGAGTCTCGTCGTAAGCAAGCAGGCTAGTTGAATGGCCTACTCCAGAACTAGCTGTTGTGAAATTGTTGGGAATTTAATTGATTAACACATCACATAAACTGTTATTGAGTGTTGTGGATACACTGAACTTGTTCCCTCGGAACCAAATCTGACAGCAAGCAGCTTTGGAGTTTTAGAAGTAGGCGAAGTAGGCTGCAGGCAGGCTGGTGGATACATAACATAACTGGCATGTGTAAGGTAATGGTAAGGTAAAAGCAGCGACCGAAATGCAGTGTTGAAACACGTGTATGAAACATATTAAATATGCAAACACAGATCCGGTATAAACACTGTATGTAGGGGACAGGACCATTGCAACGTCTCATTTGTGCACAAAACACAAAAACATCAAATGATGATGACTAATCAACAAAATGTCAGCATGTCAATCACCTGTCAAGGGGGAGAACCTCGATTTCTGATTTGACATGACGTATGGAAACTAGGAGGCCCTGTGACATTATGTATCGTATAAAGAACATGGCATCATGATTTACTGTAGACTTCAGATTGTACAAACTTTCTCAAGGGGGATAGCCTGGAAAATCCAGACCCTGGTTTTCTAGAAAGATCAAGGGTCTGGCCACGAATAATGAAAATGGCCCAACTCAAGGGGCATCACCAAGCATGCATTTGAAAATCTCACTGCACGCAATTGGATCACACTACAACAAATGTTTACTGACTGATTCCGGACTTTGATGCAATTGGATAACACTACGACCAATGTTTACTGACTGATTTGTTGCAGCGATGTCATCATCTATTTAGTTCGCCTCATGGCCCGCCCGCCTACAGTATATCAGATACACCGATGTGATTGGTTCCTCGCGATGCAAGGGGTAAAAGTAATGTGCATCATTACTGCCAGAGTGTCTCTCAGGGACAATTCAATTGTGCTTTCTCATGAACTCTGGAATTTCTAGGGTACAAGGGGGACAGGTTATCTACAGATACCTTTGATTCACTCTACTGCATTGGGGTGTATGGCCAGACTTTGTCAGGCTGTGTCCATTGTCAGTACTTGTGAATTAAAACTTTGTGATCAACGGCAGCTCTCTTGAGTCTCAGCGTGTCTTCTTGGATCAGGTTGTACCAGAGTGCTATTCTTAATTATTCAGAGTGCTAATTAGATTTTACATTGAGCAGCTATTGTAATCTTGCTTCAGAGAGGCCTGTCCCCTCTGCATGTCACAGCACTTAGTTTAGTTTGGACCCAAACATTCCTTGGCTCTAAGCAAAATCAAATGGATGCAAAGTGGATGAATGGAAACTGCTGGTAATGACTTTTCAAACGTCATTCAGCTGTTTAAGCGAGACGTGGCCAGTGTGCTGTGGAGCTACACTGAGGTGGTTACTACCAGCATCCATGGGGAACCTGTGGAGTCAGTGGATGAATACAAGTATTTGGGCACAACCTTTGAGTCTGCTCACTGCCAACACTGAGCTAATTCTCAAGAAATGTCAGCATTGACAGCCTCATTCAGTAAAATCATACATTATGATTTTACTGACCCCAAATGAGTTTTATTATTCCTTCATTGAGAGCACCATCACATTCTCTTTCACCAAAGTCCTTTTAGGAAAGTCCTTCCACTCAGCGGCCATATTGCAACTCTTTTTAGGCACTTTTCGGGCATCTATTTCGGCAGAAATGCGCATGCGCAAGGCTTCACGACACAAATCTTGCTCCAGCGGCGAGATCACAACACATGATTGGCACGATGTCTTCACAACACACCACATGATTGGCTCAATGTATTCACAACACAACACATGATTGGCTCAATGTATTCACATGTCGACGTTTTGCCGTGGAAGGGTTATGTGGAATGTGGAATGGTGATACGTGTAGACAACTGCTATATTAGGGTTACAAACTACTGTATCCCCATGCTATGGAGGATTTTTTGACTGCTGTGTCTCCTCATTAGAAAGTCTCTGCTTTCACCTGCTGGTTCCATTCTATCGGTTTCTCAAACTGCAGGCGACTACAAAATGTAGTTAACATGCTCTTAACAAGAGCTAACAATCTAACTATCTTGTAGTTAACAAGCTTTTTGGAATTCCTCTTAGACTCCCTCCTCTCTAAGCTGCAGATGAATAAGCTGGCTGGCAAGATTTTGCATGACCCCTCTGGAGATGACGACTTCGCAGCCTGTCCTGGAGAATACAGAGGTGGCCGGCAACTTTTGTGCCTGTGGCTGTCCAACTCCTCAACTCCAAACTACCGACACATTTACTACCTCGATCACGTGAGTGGACTCCATCCCAGCCAATACCACAGACACAGAGTGATTTTGTTTTTGCTGACTGGTGTATGCACTTTACAACTATCTGTTTTTACATAAATGTACTGTATGTCCTACAACTTGCTGTATATCAATATCTTTTCAATATACTTTTACTATTACTATACTATTATTTAGAACTGTGTGCAGTTTGGATCAAAGAATTTAGAACAGAGCAGGGCGCTGGGTTGGACCCAGAGAGAGAGAGTCCATAGGTCATGGTGATAAGGAACAGGAAAATACCTTGACCAAGATTGAGTTCACATGGGGGGAGGGGCATAGTATTTATGGTAAAATATATTAAAACAAAAGTATGTAATTGAATATAAGAGACAAATATCCTTGATTACCAATGTTAACCCTCTCTGTTGGACCTCCATCATAAAAGGCCTGGGGCATGCAAAGGCACTCAATCAAATATTGTCCTCCAGTCTATGCCTGATATTTATGGTCCTGTTGAGAAATCAATAACTGTTAATACCAGGAACTGGTTGACTGGCTGCAAAAACATAGTATGTAGGTGGGGCGATCAGGAAAAAAGAAGGAATTGTAGAACTCTTCAGACGTTCACATGCTAGCTATACAATTTAGAACAGCTCGCTCTTCAGTTCAAAGGCAACAGGTTCTCCTCCTTGCCCTTCTAAGTAAGTATTTATTTTGTTTGATCAAATAGTTAGTGAAACTAGTTTGTGTGAAATATTGGTCTGGTTTTCCATCAGATCTGAATTTTCCATAATACTTATACTTAATGATAACATGGCAGAGACCATTACAATTTACAGTACATTACAAACTGTGACCTTGAAATTCATGAAAATGTCAATAGGGTATTACTGTAGTACTCATATTTTTCTCCACAGGAATCTCCCAACACCGTGGTGGTCAGTCCATGTGATTTTGTCCCAAAAG